>NW_006256342.1:9028816-9033796 GCF_000478725.1 Eutrema salsugineum
TTTTCAATCCTCACATCAAAGAGGTTTCTGAAGTTCTTGACTGATAATTTTTCCAATTGGCATTAATATATATAATATATGTTATGGTATATTTTTATCCTTTTTACAATTGTTAACTTGTATTTTATATCAGGCTTCCTTTTACCGATATCCATAGAGATCTGAATTGGTCCTAAGTTTAATCCCTCTTATGTACTTATATATCCCGTAACTGTTAAACATTCCCATGATGTAATATTTTCCCATAAAATTGGGATATATTTGAACCTACTTTCATAAATTTTTAATGTAATATATAGTATTTATATTATGGTAATGTATAATTGACAATTAACTTATGTCCTTTAATATCATTGTCTTTATTGTTTATATATTTTACATGTATATATGTATAGTTTTGGATATAATATATACCATCTATATATAGAATCCATTTGATTTTAAAAAGGTTATTTCCTTTATAGACATTTTCTTCCATCAAATATTGCACATTTTCATAATAATAAGCCATTGCCAAAATATACTACTACAATATAATAACAGCCATTTTTCATATTATGCCAAATTTAGTACCATAACAAGATATGTAAGTAGACTTGGACATTTATATTTATTGCGAACCTTTATGAATTTCCTTATTTATAATTATGTCAAACGATATAACTATAACGCTTCTTATAGGCAATTTCACCTAATGCTCACTATTGAACTATTAACAACTTTACGTGTAAGAGTAAATAGAAATTAATTCCGACTGACATTTTTATTTCAGTTTTGACAACTGACGTCAAGCTGTTCTCATAGCATTTAGGGTTGACTGTAAAATAATATATAATTTATCGATGTTTTAATGTTTGTGGATTATAATCAATGTAGAAGATGAAATTTTAATCATTCCAATCTATACACACATATTGCATTATTTAAAATAAATTATTTTTATTAGAATCAAGATAAAACAACTTATTGTAGCAAACATATGATTAGATAATTCTCTTAAACAGAGATAATTTTAGCTAGACTCCAAAGTTTTTCCTTTCACGTTTATTCTTATGTGCCTATAAGATCCAAAAACATATAATGTTTTTAACTTCAAACACATTAGTTAAACAAATCAATGTCTTAATGGAATATTAACAACTTACGGCCACTCCGATATATCTAGATAGCGGATCTCTGTCTTAACGAACCCGCATTCTATACATTTCAAACATATCTCCAGACCTAGATAGAGATCGTGTTTTCCTTTCTTGCAACGTTCCTATAGATCATTAGTCGATATTTCTCCATCAGGCTGCAGAGATTACATATTGATATAAACATCCAATAATACAAAGTACATAATAAAACTGAATAATTTAAAGATTAAATTACCTCAGAAGGAACCTCGATGACCTTCGCAGTTGATTTTCTCAGAAAGTCATTCATCTTTTCCCACATATTAGTTTCCTCCATCTCTGATTCAGAAATTGGAGGAGGTGATGTTGGTTCTTCCGCACCAAATCGCATGTTCAATGGTGGTGGATTAATTATCAGTAATCCGTTTTCATCATAACTTTTTTCTTCGTGATTCTCCATTTTGGTCTAATCTATTATCAGGCGTTTAGGGTTGCAGGGAAATTTTTAGAATTATGTTTATAATTTAAGCAACTCTTATTTTATATATGATATGGTAGTTAAAATTCAATGTCACCAAATTTCTATATTTTTTTGGGAATACTGTTTCAACCAACCAGTTTGACTTTTTAACTTTCACTTTTGATATCTGGACATAATATTTACACAAGTCAATGCAATCAATTGACACAACTGAGCTGATATAAAAATATTCAAAAGTTTGGATTTTCCTCTTTACAGTTGTATTTAAATCGCAATATATGGTAACATAATATTGTGCTCCGATAATTTTGAACTAATATTCTTATGAAGCTATTATGAACAAACTGAATTATCTAACCATATATTCTGGTTTTTTATAAAGTTAATATGAAGGATATTTATATATTGTTATTATTTTCTAAAACCAGATGCATATTGCAATCTTTAAAGTTTTTGTATATTTGTGTATGCCCTATTTAATCCATCTATATATTTACATTATATTTTTGTGACCTGCAACTTCATTTGTTACACTGAATAAAAAATCTACATATTCCCCATTTCTACTGCTATGAACATGATAGGTAAGCCTTCTGCGTCCCACTTTTATCGAATAAGAATCCTTTTGATAGAATTATAGAGAATTACTCTTAATAATTTATTATAATACATTATTTGTTTCCTTTTAAAAATTTTAACAAGTTCTTTATGATTGTTTTCAGATATTATTCAATTTCATCTACCAAGAACAAATTTTTCCAAGCGAAACAAGGCCGAAAAATTTATGAAAAATACAAAATTTATTGCTTGGATGAAGTGTAACAAGATATACGCAACTGCTAGATTCCTGCTCTATACTGAATTTTCTCATCAATTTGTCTGGAATGCCATATTGCATGAGTGGAGGCCACGGGTGAAAGTTTTCAGGAAATCCAACTATTCTTCAACAGTATTCAATTTATGATGGGAAGATTTTTTATTTGGGTTGTCTGTTGAATATCATTAGAAGTCCTTGCAGTTATGAAGATATCCGAACATTTAATGGTGTTGTGTACGACACCTTCAGAGAAGGTTGCTATGCAAAGGGTTTATTCCCGGTCAATTAGATTTAAATATCTTTCTTAATTTTAGTTTGAAAACTGCATGCCGAATCTTTATTTCAATAAATTACTTTCGTTTTGTTGTTTTTCATCGTCATCATTTTTACAGTACTTTTTATGTTGAATTTATGAAATACTAAGTTAAATCATTTACTAAATAAAAAATATTACATTTGCAACAATTAACATATTACATAATTAATACAAGAGTCAACCAATTAAAGCATTATAAAATATAGCGTAACTTATAATTTATATCATATTTGATTAGTGAATAAACTGTTATGATTGTAAGTTTAAAATATTGTTGATGCCGATTAATTGTAACTTAATTTTTAATAGGATAAATTATATCTCAACTTCTCGAAATCACTCATTCAATAATTCAACTTTTAAAATTTTAATTTTAACTGACATACATAATATAGATATATCCGATTTTTTGTTATTCTAAATAATTGCTAATGAGAAATAATAAATCTAACAATCCTATCAATTAGGTAAACCGTTATAAATTAACATTTCCAATCCCAATTAAAAGGTTTGTATTTCTTACACAATGTTGGTTCTCATTCGAGGTAAATAACTATTATTTACATAATTAGAGTTCTTTAAATAAAAAATCTAGTAAATAATAAAAAATCTACAATAGCAAAAGCTTAGGGAAAACGTTATACATTTGTGTTTACCTACTGATCAATATTACTTGTATCTCACTCTACAAGAAGTACACAGTCAATACTCTTTCCAGAATTTGGTATAAAGTACTAACGGTGTTCCTGTCAAAAGTGAGGATTCACAAGTAACATAATTACAATAAGACTGTGGCGGCACAATAAATAAAGCTACTTTTTCTGATGTGATTCTTCACAAATGCACAGGAAATATTATGTAGGAAAACATGTATTTTTCTTTCATGTAAACATATTTTTTGTACGTCTGTGAGAGGAATCAGAAGAATATTTGTAGTATGGGTTGTGTTTGAGTTGTTTGCTTGGTTAGTTGATGAAAATTCTCTTCTGGTGTGTATTTATAGAATTCCTAGAGAGTGACTCCTCATGTTTCTTCCGTGTGTTTCATATTCCCCAAAAGTCGTTTATAATTAAAACATATTAACTAACATTTGACTGATTTATCACAAATTCCAAAAGAATATACATTTCAAAATAAATGAATACATCTTCACCTATATTCTATAAAATATGGGGTCTGTTGATACTTTTTTCATCTTTAATTTGCAGGGTTATGGTGATGATTATGGTGACGGTTTTTCCTTCAACAAACTTGAGCATTTGAAGCTTTGTCTAGACAGATTTTTAGCGACGGATCTCCTTGTCCGGTTACTCAAAGATTCTCCTAACTTACGAGTACTAGACCTCTACGAAATGAAAGTAAGTTTCCTTGACAAACTATTTTTTTTGTCGATTGCACAATATGGTTTTTTAATTTAATTGATTCTGCTTATGACATGAATCATGATGAAGACTCGGAACAGTGGACTCAACCTAGTACTGTTCCTGAATGTATGTTATCAAGTCTGCGGATTTTCAGCTGGTCATTATACTTTGGAACACCAGCAGAGAGAGATTTTGCGGTTTATATCTTGGAAAACGCTCCTCTATTAGAGACTGCAACTATCTCCTCTAAGAAATGGTTTGTTCGAAAACTCAAGATGATAAAGGAATTGTCATTATCTTCCCGAGCTTCAACCACATGCCGACTCGTATTTAATTGAGGAACTAACTCATTAGATGTTTGATGTAATAGGGATTCTGAAATTGGTGTGGCAATTAACACTAGTTGATAAATTATGATTTTTATTAAACCCAGTTTTACTAGTTATACTATATTTATTAGTAATGCTAGTTTTACTCAGTTTAACTATTGCAAGAACTAGATGGTCTCAAGTTCTAATCTACTTATATTGCACATGATGGTAACTTGGTAAGAAGTCTTAATCAACCCAGCTGTGTTTTTAAAACCGGACCGGACCGGCGATCCGACCAGGTTAAACTGTGAACCGAAAAGGTTAGTCGGGTTGGGTTAGTACCAAACCTACAGAAGGTTAGACTGGTTAAAAAAACCAGATTGAACCACTAAAAAACCAGAAACCGACTAAACCGACAAACCGTATAAAATCCAGTTCAGTTAAAAAATGCTTAAATCGTTATTTTTTTCATTTTATAATTCAAATTTTAAAACATTTCATTAGTATGTATTTTTTCTTTTATGTTTGTTCAAGGTGGTGAAGATTTGGCCAAAGAAGATTGAATGTGCTATT
>NW_006256342.1:9033896-9165566 GCF_000478725.1 Eutrema salsugineum
ATGCGTGCAGTCGACTCTAGCGGATCCCACTTCTATTTTATTTTGGCGTTATTTTTTATTTAGACTATTAAAATATTTTTTTAATTATTATTACTACTCCATTTTCTTGCGGTGTTCATGGGCATAGAATTATGAAAATTTTTTCAATAATATAATTATTGAAGAAGTTTATCTAATATTAAATTAATTAGAGGGGGGGAAATATTATCAAACCCGGCTGAACCTAATTAAACCATATTAACCCACAACCCAAACGCTTTTCCGTTTCGATCATCGGTTTCAGTTTTAAAATGACCTCTAAGTATATTAAAATAATCAAATCTAACAAATGAGATAGGAGATTAAATTTTCTCTTTGAGTGGTAAACGAGTTGATCTCTTGAATTTTACCCAACATTACGAATTCACAGTTATATATAAGGTATAAAATAAAATTCACGATTGAAAATTGTTAAAAATATTTTTTACATAATCTAATATTTTAAAATCAAAACTAAGCAAAAAAAAAAACAATAAACTTAGAAAAAACAACAACTCTGTAACCAAATAGTTTATTTAATAGTTTATGTAATATTAAGTTTATTTTACAAATAGTTTATGTAATATTAAGTTTATTTTACAAAAAATCTAAGCTAATTACGTTTTAAATATCATAATATTTTATTTGAAAAGTAAATAAAAATTTTAAAACTTTATTTAGATATACATGTAAAACTATAAGGATCATTTTGTAAATAAGTAAAATTAAAAGTAAAATGAGGGGACGAATAGTATTCTTTCAAATTTGATGGAATACTGTTCATAAGCTCAATTTTTGATGTTTATGAAAAGTACTACAGTAAAACCTCTATAAATTAATAATGTTGGAACCATAAAATTTTATTAATTTATCGTGATATTAATTTATCTATAAATTATTAATTTATAGAGATAATCTGGTTTTCGCCTATATCCTTCTAAAAATTTCTGTCGAATAATGTTGTTTTTAAGAATTTAAGTGAATATCTTAATAAAAATTATGATTAATAAACATAGTTATCATAACAAAATATTTTTTAATAGCATATTAGTTTATCAATAAAAATATATGTGTTTATAAAAGTTCAAAATTTATAAAAAAACTGTAGCTATTATAAAAAATATGAAATTGAAGACAATACTACAAAACATTTGTAAACATTTACGTGTAAGAAAATCAATTATCACATTAAAAATTCTTCACAAATTTGAATGTATATCGAATAATAATAATAAGAGATAGAGATGTAATAAGCAAAAAAATAAATACCAATGAAATTTCAACTTTAGGTAAAAACAAATACATTAGTCATATTTTAGTATAGTATATTATATATATATATATATTTGCATAAATTTATACAATTATTAATTTATATTTTTGTTGGAACCATATATTTACATAAGAGTTTCAAAAAATTATTATCTTATTATCTTATCAAATTTAATGGATTTTTACATTAGCCCGACTTGAGACAAGAAAAATTAATTATTTTATAGTGATTATTAATTTATAGAATATTAATTTACAGAGATTTTACTGTATTAGATAAAGATTTTCCTCGTTTTTTGATGTTTTTCCTCAAATTCAGAGACCATTAGAGATGATCTAACACTTAGCCGAAAATATTCATATCTAGAAATTCCATTATTCCATGTTTGGCTAATGCAATCTCATTTATCCATAAATTAATATTATCAGAATTTTTTGAATCAATAGTTTTGGGCGAAAGTGGCTGAATTCCGACGATTATTTTTGTCTTTGAGTCTTCAAATTAGTAGTATTTTGAAGGAGATTACAAAGTTCTTATAAATATTCTAAATGGAAAATCAGAAGATTATAGACTTGAAAATATATGTTCTGATATTTTCTATTGGAAAAATAAATTTCAGAAATGCACATTCTTTCATACTTTGAGAACCTACAATAAACCTGCACATTTACTTGCATGGCACTGTCCTCCAAATTCTATTTTGTACTCTGCAGAATTGTATTCTCCTTCGTGATTATCTACTGCTGTATTCAAAGATTGTAATCTTTTTCAAAAGTATTTTTACCGTAATAAAAAAAAAGAAATTTTGAAATTTTTAATCAAAAAGTTCAAAAAGGAAAAAAAAATGCTAGCTGAAAAAATTAATTTTGTTATAAACTGGATAATTATCCAAATCCACCGCCATACCTACCAACTCAATTAAGTCGGTTACCAATATTTTATGTATTGTTCTCTTGTATAAAAATCTGACTTACCTTGTAAGATGGACGAGTGAATAAGAAACAGAAATCATCTCATTTCTCTAGTCTCTCTTACTTCTACTTGTTCATAAATATATTTTTTATATAATATAATATAGATAAAGATGTATATACACATAAGTATACATAATAGTATACAACACGTTATACTTAATCCGTCCATATATTTAGAGGTAAGATTTAATTTATGTTTAGTTGATATAAAGTTTATATATTTACGGAAAGAAAGGCTATGTCTTCTCCGTTTATGTATTATTTCGAGAAAATAGGCTTTGCCTTCCCCGAACCGATGATTTAAATTTATATTTAATTTATTTTCAAGTTTACGGGATAATAAGTTATGCCTTCCCCAAACCGATCGTTATGATAGGCTATGCCTTCACAATCATATGATCATATGGTAGACTATATCTCCTTAGATCATAATTATGGAGTTGAAGGTTAAACCTCCTCCTTGTTTATATTTATAGAGTGGTAGGTTGTACCTCCTCCTTATTTAATTTATGCTATATATTTAAATTTATTTATGGAGTGGTAGATTATGCCTCTTCCTTGTTTAATTTATGTTTATATATTTAAAATTTTTTTATGGAGTAAAAAGTTAAACTTTCTTCATGGTTACAAAATATTGGGGTGGAAGGTTAAACCTTCTCCATGATCAGAAAATGATGGAGTGGAAGGTTAATCCTCCTCTGTATTTATATTTGTGGAGTGAAAGATTAAATCTCCTCCTTACTAATATTATGGAGTAAAATGTTATGCCTCCTCCTAGATCATATATTTATGGAATAGAAGGTTAAACCCCTTATGTGATCATAAAATTATGGAGTTGATGGTTTAATCTTCCTCCTTAATCAAATTTTATGGAGTGGAATGTTAAGCCTCCTCCATGAACACAAAATGATGGAGTGAAAGGTTATACTTCCTCCTTTATTTTTATGATAGGCTTGGTGCCTTCAAACCTATGGAAGCTATACCAGGTATATTATTATTATGAGTTAATATGTTTTAATATCTTTTAAATTTTATCAATTACAATATGGATTAAAGATATCGAAACATGTCTTTAAAAGTCCAAACTTCCGGAAGAGCTAAAAAGCTATGAAAATTAAAAGCTCCATAAGAGCTAAAAACTCCGTAAGAGCTAGAAGCTCCGGAAGAACTAAAAGCCCCGTAAGAGCTAGAAGCTTCAGAATAGCTAAAAGCCCCGTACGAGCTAAAAGCTCCGGAAGAGCTAAAAGCTCCGGAAGAGCTAGAAGCTCCGAAAGAGAAAAATGCTCCACAAGAGCACACAATGGTGACATGCATATATGTGATAATAAAAAAAAAATGGCAAGGGTATATACCATAGTAAACCTGAAGTTTACTAACTGAAAAAACCGGTTAAGCCATCCCGGTAGTTCCAATGATATAAGATCATTGAGAATACATGTTGAAAAAAGCAGAAGATTTTTTCAACTATTGCATGTCATAAAAAAAGAAAAAAAATAAAGCCATCGTGAAAAGCATCCATGGATAGATCACCATTTCTTTTTGTTTAAAGCTCATTGGATATGTAGTTGGTCTTAGAGTGGGATTCAATTTGAGATGGATAGACCTTGATAATGTCATCATCTCGAGGGGAGAATTAAGGAATCCCACATCGAGTGTAAGCTGAACATCTAGAAGATTATGTTCGCACTCAAAATGAGTTTAAGATAAAGCAAATCCAAGGGATTACAAAATCAATTACGGTGATCTCCATGTGGTGACATAAAATATGCAGTATGGCATATAGAAAACAGCTGATGGATCCTCATATGAACCTGAAGTTCATATTGAGTGAAAAAACAAAATCTAATATCCCAGCTAAGCTCTACTAAAAAATAGATGTCCCTGAAGGACGGTCTATTTGAGTCTATGACACGTAAAAAAATGTGATAGAATATTTTGGTTCCGAATCCTCAAAAGAAAAGGAGCGAAAGAGGATTAATCTCCTGAAGAGATTGTTGACATGGTTTGAAATAAAATCAGGTACCTGAATGAAATCGATGATAAGAGATCTTGACTCACCATGTCATTATAAAAAGTTGGAACCAAAGATTAACCCCTAGAGGAATTAATCCCTAAAGGATAATATTGGAATTCTGTTTCCGGGAACACTACTCGATCGAATTAAAGAATGATGATCATCAAAACTCCTGAAGAGTTTTTCTCGAGTAGTATAATATAAGGGATTATTCCAGAGGTGATATCTTGAACCGGTAATTGGAGATATGTTTACGGCACATTTTTCCGATTGCCACTTTGATGAAAATGAATTCTCTGCGTTGAGGAGGAGGATCTAGAGAATCACCAAAAGATAGCACAAAAGTGAATATAAACTTTGGCTTATCTCGATCCTTCTACCAATAAACGTGAGGTAGAGTTCATAAAATTATAAATTTGCAAAGTTTGGCAAACTTGTCACTTGATGTGTTCAAAGATATAAGATGGGTGACAAAATCACATATCCCCGCTGCTAATGCTCTATCAAAATAAATGTTTCAGAACAAATTATTGATGAGAATAGAGCAAATGAATTGCGGGTTCAATTAAAGTGCGGGAGGCCGATGGGTTTGTAAGGTAAAATCCCCTCTTAAGTGAAAAGGTTCTAAAAGAACTATATAAAAGGTTACAGAAGAACCGAATAAAGATGTCCTGAAGACATTTGTGAAAAGGTTCCAGAAGAACTGAATAAAGATGTCTTAAAGACATTTGTAAAAAAGTTCTAGAAGAACCATATAGAGAAAAATGTCATGAATACATTTATGAAAAGGTTTTAGAAGAACCATACAAAGATATATGTCCGGAATACATATATTAATGGGTTTTTATAAGAACCATATAAAGAGTTTCGTCTAGAAGACGAGCGTGGCTGTACTCTTTTTCCCTTATCATGGTTTTTGTCTCAATGGATTTTTCCATAAAAAAGTTTTTAACGAGGCAGCAAGGAACACGCAAAATATAAATCTCTAAAGAGGAATAATTCTGAAAGAAGAATTGTGATGATATGCGTAGATGCACTTTTTTCTCTTACCATGGTTTTTATCCCATCGGGTTTTCCATACTGAGGTTTTTAATGAGGCATCAAAGAATACGCCAAAGATAGATATCCAAATAACGTAAAAGTCTAGATTCATCTATCAAAGTGAAAGATTCCACTATCTAAACGTTCGATGGAAAAGAAGAATATATATTTTTCAGGAAAATGTTACTGCATTTTTTTTTATATAATTTTTATCATTGAATATATTGGTGGTGATGGATAATTAAAAGGGAATGTTATAAACTGGATAATTATCCAAATCCGCCGCTATACCTACCAACTCAATTAAGTCGGTTACCAATATTTTATGTATTGTTCTCTTGTATAAAAATCTGACTTACCTTGTAAGATGGACGAGTGAATAAAAAATCATCTCATTTCTCTAGTCTCTCTTACTTCTATTTGTTCATAAATATATTTTCTATATTATATTATAGATAGAGATGTATATACACATAAGTATACACAATAGTATACAACAAATTTGAGTATTTATCAATATATCTACCGTCACATAGTATCAAAATGAATTCTATTAAAAGTACTGAAAAAGCCACATCGGCGTAGGCCCAAGCCCATGGCCACGACCATGTTCTTCTTTTCTTCTTCTTCTTCCCATTTCTGCATTCTGCAATCAGTATCTCTTCAGAATTGAAATGGCTATAGAGTAGTTGTTGACAATTGCTTCTGCAGATGTTCGGACGCTCTTGATTTGTCTTCTAATTCCGTCTCCAGAGTGAAAATCGAACTTCACAGGTAAAACGCTCATCACCTAACAATTCAGCTTTTTTTTCTAGGGTTTTGTTGGTATCTGTGATTTCACTTGTTACTAATTCGTTTCGTTGGCTTTTAGAATCTTAAAGATGTCTTTTTTTTTTCTTTTATCAGGTAGCGATATCTTTTGGGTTGTAAAGATATGGACAGAATCAGTGATTTATCTGATGAATTGCTGATTAAGATATTAACCTCCGTTCCGACAAAACTTGCTGTATCGACTAGCATTTTGTCCAAACGATGGGAGTGTCTTTGGAAGTGGCTGCCTAAACTTGAGTACGATGATACAGATTATTCATTGTCTGAATGTAAGAGGCTGAGGTGTTTTCTTGATAGAAATCTGCCATTACATAGAGCTCTTGTTATAGAAAGCTTCCGTCTCCACTTGAATAATCAGCATTTCAAACGTGAAGGTATCAAACTGTGGCTTCAATTTGCAGTTTCTCGCTGCCTAAGAGAGCTAGAGGTTTCTTATTCTAATCGGAGAAAACGAAATATATCGTTGAGTTGCTTGTATAACTGCAAATCGCTTGTGATCTTGAAACTCAGTGGAGCGATTCTCGTGGACGTTCCTCGGATGGTTTCTCTTCCTTCTCTGAAAACATTGCAACTTCGTGATGTGACATACTCAGACAAAAAATCCCTTCAAAGGTTTCTATCTATTTGCCCTGTTCTTGAAGAGCTATCCGTGGATTTAGGTGATGACGATCAAATGGGAAAGCTCGCTATTAGCATCCGGTCTTTGCAGAGTTTAACACTCAGTGTAGCTTATGATTGTGAAGTAGATGAGCTTGTGATAGATACTCCTTCTTTGAAGTATTTCAAACTCGTGGATCGGTTTGATGATGGTCGCACCTTATTGGTTGGTAATATGCCTGAGCTCAGGGAGGCACATATAGATGTTGATTACTTTGATAATCATAATCTTATCGGATCAATCACATGGGTCAAGCGTCTTACAATATCTGCAAATGTAAGCAGTTTCTATCTATCAACTGCATTTCTTCGATCTCACTTTATATAGATATGTATTCATGTGTTAATACTTTTTTTTCATCTTTAATTTGCAGCCTTATTATGCTTACGCTTTTGTCTTCAACCAACTTGAGCATTTGAAGCTATTCATAGAGAAATCTTATTCGTTGGATCTCCTTGTCCGGTTGCTCAAAGAATCTCCTAACTTGCAAGTACTAGACCTCTACAATATGGAAGTAAGTGTTCCTTGACAAACTATTATTTTTTGTCCATTTCACAATATGGTTTAATCTCATTTATTCTGCTTAGAAAAAGTATCTTATGTCTGATGACTTGGAAGCGTGGGATCAACCTAGTACTGTTCCTGAATGTATGTTATCAAGTCTACGGATTTTCAGCTGGTCATTATACTTTGGAAGACCAGCAGAGAGAGATCTTGCAGTTTATATCTTGGAAAACGCTCGTCTCTTAAAGACTGCAACTATCTCCTCTAAGAAATGGTTTGTTCCAAAACTTGAGATGATCAAAGAGTTGTCATTATCTTCCCGAGCTTCAACCACATGCCGACTCGAATTTAATTGAGGAGCTAAATCATTAGATGTTTTCATTGATGTAATAGGATTCAGATTCTTTCAAATTTTAATATTGAGGCTTGATGGAGACTCCTTATGTTTTCTTTCCGTTCAATCTGTTTTTATTATTCTTTCTGCCTCTGCCTTTGGTTATTACTAGTCCTCTGAGTAGCTCAGACAAAATTTCAAGTCTCTTTACTCACAAAAAAAAAAAGAAAGTCTATTTACTCTACTGTTAAGGTAACAGAAGAATCTTAGGGGTTTTGTTTAAGATCTTAACGTTTTTGGGGTGTTTAATTGTATGTTCAGATCTTAATTTTTCTTAATCAGTGTTCCTCAATGTTTGTTGATGAGCCTTGTAAGCGTATAAGAGAGAGATCTCGCGACATATATAAATCTTGATAAACTCTCTCTGATTAAAGAGTGCAACAATCTTGATTGGATCAGAGATGGATCCACAATAAAACGCTAAATGTCTTAATATCAAACCCATAAAGAAAAAAATTAAGACTAGTTAGTAATATAAATATAGAGTTAACGTTCTGATCCAACGAAATCTCCATAGATGAAACTTTTTTTTGTGGGAGTCCAATCATGGGTTTTATAGATTGCATGTTCCAAACAAACCATGCAGAAATGTTCACTAGAAAAGATCATCAAAATGACTTAAAACCAAAAACCCTAAATATTAGTCATTGTGCTTTTAGGTGGGACGTGTCTCAATGAAAAAAGTATTTGATATTATTGCACTATCTTGCTCATTACCTATCCCCTTCTTTAATGTTTTTTTTAGAGTTTGTGTGAAGTTTTATCTCAGGATAGTCCAGTTAATCTAATATATAAGCTATAAAATAAAAGTCACGGATGAATTAAAATTGTTAAAAAAAATTTTTACATAATCTGAATTTTTTTTGCTCGAACATAATCTGAAATTTCAAATTCAAAACTAAACAAAACACTGCAGAAGACTTAAAAAAAAAAAACAACTCTGTAATGAAATCGAATAATTATAGGTCATCATCAATTACAAATGAAGCTGTGCGACCTAAGACTTAGCCCAAAATGTTTATATCTGCAAATTCCACTATTCTACTTTTGGCTAAAACAATTCCACTTATCCATAAATTGATAATAGATTACAAGAATTTTAAGAATCGGAATAGTCAGCGGCGGAGGTAGCAGAGGAAGAGTGGGGTCCAGTGCCTCCTAGTTTATATTTTTTTAAATATTTAAGCAAATTTAATTAAAAAAATTATTTTAATGGAAAAAAGTGGTAAAAAAAGTTTTTTGCTCCAACTAATTTTTATTCTAGATTTGTCATTGGAAATATGAGTATGAATAATTATAACAAATGACCATCCCGACAAGACTATTTGCAAAAATGATCAAGAGCAGCAGACGACACTGTTCAATTTTTTTAAATACCCTTTAGCCCCTACTCATCTATGCGACTACCTACACTATAGAGGAAATTTTGTCAGATTCCCCAAAAATAAAATATTGATTATAATCTAGACTTTGTCCCTACGTGGCATTAATTTGGGAAATTATTCAATTGTAACACCTTTTCAAACCAAAAATTCATCTGGTGTTTATCTTTCTGGCAACAGAACCGACGTTTACAAAAGACATCATTTCACATATTTTTTATCGGCTCTGGAGACTGTACAAATTTCGAAATCGGGTGAGTGCTCCTTTAACCAAGATGGAACCATTGCTGCCGAAGAGAATATCGCCGCTAGCGAAGAACCAGGCGGCAAGAGAGTTAATTGCTATCACCAGTATGATAAGTGTGCATCTATCTGAATTGGTTGCACACTGGTATAGTCACCTGATTTCTCCATCATTGATCAAATTAAATTTCTTTTCTGGTTTTTTTTTAAGGAAAAACAACTTCGTATTCAACTGTTAGAACGATGATGATCCTATTAGATTGATGCTAACGTATATAATAGTGTGTATTTATCTGAATTACTTTTATAATTTTATTGTTAGACTGCTAACAATATATATAGAGTGTTATATATATTTGTAGCGTACTAACTACAAAAATAACATCTATAACAATCTAGATAATTTATTATTGTTATCAATCTAACATATTTTTTACCATGTTAACTATAAGGTTAGACATTAATTTATATGTTACGTGCTAAATATATCAATAACATCTTTAATCATTTATATAACTCATTCTTGTTAGCAATTTAACATATTTTTTATCTAGTAAATTATAATGTTGGACGTTAATTTATATGTAACATGCTGAGTATATCAATAATATCTTTAATCATCTATATAACTCATTATTGTTATCAATCTAACATTATTTTTATCGTGTATATAATAATTGTTAATCTATATCAAAATATGTAACTTGTTATTATAATGTATATGATACGTCTAGGAAAAAAAATTTGTGTGGCTGTAATTTCTTGCATAAAGATATTGCCTACTCTACTTATATTTTAGTTCCCTATAGATTGTACCATACTGTCAGAACCTGCTGTTCATGTTAAGCTTCGGTAAAATATCTGGGGGTAAGATTGTCATTACTGATGACCATGAACACAGTGATAACAATTTTTGGTGGACCCTTGGTCATGCAGCTAATTTCGTTCCCTATTTGGTATATTCACCTAATTCACTCGAATTAACAAGAGTACAAAAAAATTTTAATAAAAAAATGTTAGTAATTTGAACTTTTATTTATTTATTTTTAAATCAAAAAGAAAAAAAAATGCTTGCTGAAAAGTAAATTTGAGTATTTATCAATATCTACCGTCGGATAGTATCAAAATGAATTGGGCTATTAGTACTGAAAAGGCCAGATTGGCGTAGAGCCAGGCCCAAGCCCATGGCCACCACCTGAGACCATGTTCGTCTTTTCTTCTTCCCATTTCTGCAGTCTACTATCAGTATCTATTCAGAATTGAAATGGCTATAGAGTAGTTGTTGACATTTGCTTCGACAGATGTTCGGACGCTTTTGAATTGTCTTCTGATTCCGGTTCCAGAGTGAAAATCGAACTCTACAGGTAAAATTCTCATTACCTAACAATCCAGCTTTTTTTCTAGGGTTTTGCTGTCACGTTCCTCTTTGGTGTCTGTGTTTTCACTTGTTAATAATTCGTTTGGTTGGCTTTTAGGATCTGAAAGATGTCTTTTTTTCTTTCTTTTATCAGGTAGCGATATCTTTTGGGTTGTAAAGATATGGACAGAATCAGTGATTTATCTGATGAATTGCTGATTAAGATATTAACCTCTGTTCCGACAAAACTTGCTGTATCAACTAGTATTTTGTCCAAACGATGGGAGTGTCTTTGGAAGTGGCTGCCTAAACTTGAGTACGATGATACAGATTATTCAGTGTCTGAATGTAAGATGTTAAGGTGTTTTCTCGACAGAAATCTGCCATTACATAGAGCTCTTATTATAGAAAGCTTCCGTCTCCACTTGAAAAGTCAGCGTTTCAAACCCGCAGATATCAAACTGTGGCTTCTATTTGCTGTTTCTCGCTGCCCACGTGAGCTCGAGGTTTCTTATTCGAGAAAACGAACTGTATCGTCGAGTAGCTTGTATACCTGCAAAGCGCTTGTGATCTTGAAACTCAGTGGAGCGATTCTCGTGGACGTTCCTCGGATGGTTTCTCTTCCTTCTCTGAAGACATTGCAACTTCGTGATGTGACATACTCGGATAAAGAATCCCTTCAACGGCTTCTAGCTATTTGCCCTGTTCTTGAAGAGCTATCCGTGGATTTAGGTGATGGCGGCAAAATGGAAAAGCTCACTGTTAGCGTCCCGTCTTTGCAGAGTTTAACATTCAATGTACCTCATGATTGTGGAGTAGATGAGCTTGTGATAGATACTCCTTCTTTGAAGTATATCAAACTTGAGGATCGGAAAGGTCTCATCTATTTGGTTGCTAACATGCCTGAGCTGAGGGAGGCATATATTGATGTTAAATTGTATGGAATCAGTAATCTTATGGGATCAATCACATCTGTCAAGCGTCTTACAACATGTTTCATGGTAATCTGTTTCTATCTGTCAACTGCATGTCTTCGGTCTCACTTATATATATATAATATATTCCTTTGTTGATACTTTTTTCATCTTTAATTTGAAGGTTTTTGTCAACGGTTTTGTCTTCAACCAACTTGAACATCTGAAGATATGTCAATGCCATATGCATACGTCGAATCTCCTTGTCTGGTTGCTCAAGGTTTCTCCTAACTTACAAGTACTAGACCTCTACGTAATGAAAGTAAGTTTCCTTGACAAACTATTACCTTTTGTCGATTGCACAATATGGTTTAATCTAATTAGTTCTTCTTGAAATAAGGATCATCACTATGAAAAAAGTTATAGGTGGTGTCCACTTAGTGCTGTTCCTCCTGAATGTATGCTATCGAGTCTGCGAATTTTCAACTGGTCAGTATACTTTGGAAGACCAGCAGAGAGAGATTTTGCGGTTTATATCTTGGAAAACGCTCGTCTCTTAGAGACTGCAACTATCTCCTGTAAGGACTGGTATGTTCCAAAACTCGAGATGATCAAGGAGTTGTCATCATCTTCCCGAGCTTCAACCACATGCCGACTCGTATTTGATTGAGGAACTAGCTCATTAGATGGTTGATGTAATAGGATTCTGAAATTGGTGTTGCAATCAACATTGTAGCTGATCGTAGCTAAAAGACTGTCCGATTTTTGTGCATTGTGTGGGAAGTGTCTCAATGAGAAAGTATTTGATATTATTGCACTATCTCTTGCTCATTACCTATGCCCTTCTTTAATGTTTCATTGGAGTTGGTGTGGAGTTTTTATCTCAGGCTAGTCAAGTCTCTAAAAGAGTTCTTTACATAATAAGCTGAAATTTCAATTTCAAAACTAAGCAAAACACTGCAAGGAGACTTCAAACAAACACTGAAATTGAATGTTACAACAAAAAGTTCACCGTTAGAGAAGTTTTATGATGATTCAGTGAAGAGGAGAAGACTCAACACATCTTTCTTAGATATGAACATACTTATATTCCCTACCGATGCAAATTTGCAGCTTCAAGTGATCACCACTCAACATATAAGTTGGAATCAACATGAAGCTCACGTCAGGCTTCTCTAGTTGCTCTTCAACTTTCTGAATCTTCTTCACCATCAATCCAAGCCTTAGCGTGGTATACGAGTTGAGTTTAGCTAGACTACATGAGAAGTTGGGTAATCCCGGAGTCAATGGCGAGATAGAGCTCACGGTCATGTACACACCGTCCGATCCTTTGAAAGCTTGAACCACAATCAAATCACCCTTCTTCTCTTCCTGAAAAACAGTCGTCTTCTGCTTACGGAGGTTCATGCTAAAGATCTGAGGACTATCCAGCACAAACGGGATGAAGTTATCCGAGTCCCAAGAGTGTACAGAACGAGTGTGGCTCTCGACATCAGTGTAGGAGCCGATGTAGCTGCAGTTAGGTAAAGGGCAAGAGCACCGGACGAAAATACACACCTTCTCATGCTTTGATTGAGTATCATACGAGGTGGTCTCAGTACACCCGTGTACTGTGTTTCGGCAAGGGACTATGGATGCTTCGAGGACAATCTCCAAGGCTCTGCATCGAATGTCACCGATGTCTAATCTGCAGAACGGGCATTTCTTCCTCAGTTTATGGAGGCATGAAGAACAAGCTAGATGCCCATTAGTACACTGAAAGCAAATGAACAATACACAGAAATGAAACTCAATTAATCCGTAAACAACTCTGTAATCAAAACAAACGACTTAAAATTAAAAAATCACCAATCTTATTGTGACCTAAGAATTAGCCGGAAATGTTCATATCTGCAATAAGAACACTTAAAGCAATCAACACCAAAAAGCTAGCCAGAATCATTCAATTTCTCACTTTCTAGTGAAACTCATTGACCCAGAAAACGATTCTGTAATCCAAATCAAAATTCGAGATTCTTCTCATCAATTAGGCCATCACCAATCCTCCTGTGACCTAAGAATTAGCCGGAAATGTTCATATCTTCAATTCCGCTATTCTAGTTTGGCTAATGCAATTCCAAAATCCATGAATCGATAATACATTACGAGAATTTTGTGAAAATTTGTGAAATCGAAGAGGAACAAGCTAGATGCTCATTAGTACACTGAAAGCAATCAACAACACAGAAATGAAACTCATTGATCCGTAAACAACTCTGTAACCAAAATCAAATGACTTGAAATTCGAGATTCATCTTCATCAAGGTCAATCCTATTGTGACCTAAAAATAAGCAGGAAAATGTTCATATCTGCAATTAGAAAATTGAAAGCAATCAACACCAAAAAGCTAGCTAGAATCATTCAATTTCTCCACTTTCTAGTGAAACTCATTGACCCAGAAAACAATTATGTACCAAATCAAAATTCGAGATTCATCTTCATCAATTAGGTCATTACCAATTACAAATGAGGCCCTTTTTGCCGGAAATGTTCATATCTGCAATTCCACTATTCTACTTTTGGCTAATGCAATTCGACTGTCAATGAATTGATCCTACATTACGAGAATTTCGTGAAATCGAATAAGGAGGGTAAAAACCTGATAGATTGGTCTCTTGAGTGGCTCGTTGCAAGTGGGACAATCGAGAACATCGGAACTTTTCAGCTTTATGGATTGTTGTTGCGGCGATGAAGAAGAACTCGGGCTGCAACTGCTTACAGATCTTGCAGGTTGTGCCTCCGTTACACCAACTGCGATTCCGATCACTGTTTCTTCTCCTCGTACCGCTTCCTCCTCGGCGACGCTTGCGGCTTCCGAATCGTCGCTGTCGTCGCCTTCGTCGTCTTCTTCCTCGTCGACACTTGCGGCGGTGTAATCCTCGTCGTCTTCTGATGATTCGTCGTCTTCAACGACAGGAGGGAATCTTTGCCTCTTCGGGGAACGAGGGTCGGTGGGTCTCGGCGGAATCGACATCTCGAAAATCGTCTCCGATGGCTGAATCTTGTGAGTGTATGATTCACTGACTGTGGAGACAACCCTAAGCGAGTAGAAATGAAAAAAAAATGAAGTTGCAAAACGACGTCGCGTTAATAACAATTTTTTTTTTTGGGGAGGGGGGGGGTTTAAGATGTTAAGTTAGTGTTAATAACATTTGATTTCGTTTTTTTTTTTTTGGTAAAACACTTGTTTTCGTTTTAACAAAGGAAGAAAAAATTTACGGTGTGTTGGAAATAAAGTTGTGTTCTTATTGATCACTAACACTCTTTGCAAGTTTATGTTTACTAATCCTTTCTCAAGATTATCAAATTGAGTGAAGTTTGCACTTTCACAATATTTCACTACACTTTAAGAAAAACATGATTAATGGTTTGTTCTGAAATGCAACAACATCGACAAATTGGAAACATTGATACACGAACCTGTCAATTTTTTTTTTTTGGTAAGAAGATAATTTCATCATCAATAATAAATTAAAAAATTATAATCGTTAACCGTGTTAGTCAAAATATGTATGCGTTGACTTTTAGTCAACCTTCCCTCACACACATTTTCCTGATTTTAGGCGATTTAAAGGTTTGCTTTAGAAAAATAATTACGTTTAACGTTTAAGGTAAGAACCTAAAAATATCTAGATTTTAATTGGAAACGAATCAATCAATATATTGAAAATCCCTCATTTTTTTTTTTTTTTGCTTTCTAAAAATTTGCTCTCTCTCTCAACCTGATTGGTAGCTACAAATTCAACAAACAAAACTATATCTTTTGCTTTAAAATGACTCCCAAAATCTATCTGAGAAATGGTACATAACACAAGAAACCTCATATTATAGTTGCAAACCACATTTAGCATAAAGAATCATGACAGTAAACGCTGCAACAAACAGCTCTATTCGCTAGAGACTGAACCATTCTGTATCATGGAGAGCTCGTTTGGTAAGTTCTTGTTATCCTTCTTGGTTCCTTCAACTTTCCAAAGATCCCAAACTTTGGTTTTAGGTGGAGGAGTACCATCACCAATCGGTGCGACTAAACCCGGTTTGCCATCATCGATTACAGCGTCTACCAAACCATACTCTTTCGCTTCCCATGGATTCAAGAAATTATCACGGTCTGTGTCACCTTCGATCTGTGGAAACATAGCATAAAAAACTATTGTAAAGAAAGTGATCATGCAGAAAACCGATGTGATTTCAGATATGCAAGTAAGTACCTGTGATTCAGGCTTCCCGGTGATTCTTGAAAAGATCTTGTTTAGTTTAATCTTGTGGTACATCATTTCTCTTATGCGTATACCCATTTCCGTTGCCTGAAAGTGAACCTTTTAAGGTTCTGTGATACAAAAACGAAGAACGAGAAGCATAAAAAACAGATCCAAGTAACCATACTTTGCCTCCAGCAGTACCAAGTGGCTGATGGATCATGACTTTAGAGTTAGGCATGCAATAACGTTTCCCTTTTGAACCAGAAGCAAGAAGAAACGCACCCATTGATGCAGCTAGACCTAAACAAACAGTTGATACATCCGCCTTGCATTGTTTCATTGCATCATATATTCCCATCCCTAATGCCAAAACATTTCAAAAACCGAAAAAAATCGACATTTGCACAATAGAAACGAGGAAGAATCGAACATACCAGCAGTAATAGAACCACCAGGTGAATTGATAAAGAGTGTGATGTCTCTCTCTGAGTCCTCAGCATCTAGTAACAAGAGCTGGCTTATGACCAAATCTGCTGTCATATCATCGACCTGGAGAAATATCAAAATTCAAGAATAAGCTTTGAGTCACGGTAGAACAAGAACACAGCTTTATCTCCACAACTCTCGTCTCTCTAAGTTTCATCAAACCATTTATCGAGTTGATTAAGTTCCCGAGCTAGAAACAGCCTAAACCTACATCAAATGCTTTCTAATAATCACTCTAATAACCACAAAACAATCTTTTTGTGTTAAGAATCAAGAAATCTGATACAACTTGTGTAATTCAAGAAAGCTTGAGTCACGGTAGAACAAGAACACAGCTTTATCTCCACAACTCTCGTCTCTCTAAGTCTCTTTTTATCGAGTTGATTAAGTTCCCGTGATAGAAACAGCCTAAACCTACATCAAATGATTTCTAATAACCATTCTGATCAACCAAAACAATCTTTTTTTTTTTTTGCTTTAAGAATCAAGAAATAAAGCTTGAGTCGCGGTAGAACAAGAACACAGTTTTATATCCGCAACTTCTCCTCTCTCTCTCTAAGTCTCATCAAACAATTTATTGAGTTGATCAAGTTCCTGTGCATTCTACTGACACAGCATGTTGAGGAAATACTACAAACAGCTTAAACTATATCAAATGCTCCAATAAACCATTCTAATCAATACAAAACAGTCTTATCTTCTTGCTTTAAGAATCAAGAACTCTGAAGTTGTTAAGTACACAATAAAAAAAGTACAAACCTTAACAAAATCAGAGAGCCAAAGAATCGTTATACCACCAAATCGATTATCTATGCAGAACAATTCCAGAAATACAAAATTTGGCATAAAAAATTCGGGAAACTTGGGAAAAAAACCTGAGAGCCCAGAAAGACGATTCTCTGACGGAGCAGCATGTTTGTGGTGTCGAGTTCCTCGAAGCTGGGGAGACGAGAAGGCGATTGAGCAAGGGAATCAACGGAGAAGCTAGACACATCCCAGTTACTAGATAAGGTTTGTCTGGGTCCAGACAAGTTAATCGAAGACCTAACGCAAATGGGTTTCGCTCTTTTAGGGATTCTCTGGTGACGGTTTGGGAAATTGAGTTTTTTTCCTGAGAGAATCGGATTGAAAAGGAAAACAGGGTTTGAGGTTGAAGACGACGCGAGATTCAAACTCATCTCCATTGTTCTTGGTTTCTGAAGCTTTTTTTTTTTTTGAGTCTTCTCTCCAAGAAATAGGATGAAGCAAAATGATGGGGCTGTTACTGGAGGTTGTTTCCTTTAGAACTAAAACGCTGCCGTATCAACTACGAAATGGTGATATTTTTTTGTATCTAACGTGTATGATTCTTCGACTCTCTTATTGATTTACAAGTTTCTATCTTAAACATCACACTCAAGAGAGTCTAACTTTGTCATATGTAGATATTCCGTTTCAAAAAAATTTGGAGGATTTGCTCTTCTCCCACTTGTTTTAATTGACTACCTGATTGTTACTGTTCGAATGGTTTGGGTTTAACTAATGTTTCGTCAATGAAAATAGGATCTGATTAGTATCTAGGTTTGGAGACGAACCGATACACTACCAATTATTAATGAAACAAATGGTTAAAATGAGAGGTTGAACAAAACGTTCGATATGGTTCATTTGAACATCATGGATGTTTGCAAACCGTCTACTCCAACCACTAATCTAAACTAATATGTAAACAACTTAATTCGATTTTTGCTTGAGTTCGTCTTCGATTTAGAGCAACTTCATTACATTCTTTTTCGATTTAGATTTTCAAAATATAGAACAAACCATAAGATTTGGTTCAGTGTTTGAGTTCAGTTTTGAGTCAGATCAGTTTATCCAATCTACCTCACATTCTTAAATCTAAGAAAATAGACAACACTGATAAATGACCAAACCATCAGTTTTTGAGAGACCAAAAGTTTCTGACAATAAATTTAGAGGTTATTTAAGAGCTACCAAAAGCACATGGACAGTCTTGATACCAGAAAAAAAAAAAAGAGATGAGAATTAAAAAAAAAGTTTAGGCATTATGTTATGCAAATATCTCCCCACCCCTCCCAAAAGGAAAAAAAACCCCAAACTGCTCTCATTTCCTTAGAAAAGCAACAGTTGCCACACGCGATCCTACAGAACCACCAAACATGAAGGTCGGGTATGTCCTAACATGGCTGAGATACTCAAACGGAGGATGATCGATTCTGTTTGCAGCTTCAGAGCCAGAGTTAAGCACATTGGTCGCATCATCTCCATCTCTAGATAAGTTGGATTTTCTGATGTTGAAATTCTCCACTTCTTCCAAGAGTTCGTCTTTTGTGTTGTTACACGATGTGATAACCTATTCAAGAGAAAGCAGAAAACACAAACTGAGTTTAGCATAGAGGTAGGTTTGCTTATTAGAGGAACTGTTCTATCGCAAGCGGACCAGGAAATTTAACGTATATTTTTTCAAGAATCGAGAAGCTTTTTTACCAATATTCCACCAGGAGCAACCAGCTTGGACACTGAATCCCAGTACATGACTCTGAAACAGACAAATGAGAGTATAGACGAAAATATGTGAGTGGTCGGTAAAAGCAAATGATGTAATTTCTTATAAAGGATATCATTAATCTAAGGAGGTACCTTTTGACAGGGCCATCAGGATGCAAACCAATAGCATCTAAAGTTCCTTTGTCCATTACCAGCTTGAACTGCCGTTCCAGTTTTGTATCCAGGATATCATCAACCTACAAGAGCAAACCGTTAGTTACACAACGTAAAACACTCTTAAAACTTTGATGCTCATTGGAGTAAGTAAGCACAAGTAGTTGGTTCATGGAGAAGATTTTGAGTTCTG
Source organism: Eutrema salsugineum (assembly GCF_000478725.1). Taxonomy (NCBI): domain Eukaryota; kingdom Viridiplantae; phylum Streptophyta; class Magnoliopsida; order Brassicales; family Brassicaceae; genus Eutrema; species Eutrema salsugineum. Next base: position 9,053,082 of record NW_006256342.1, read on the forward strand.
TACTACTAGATTTTAATGTACGTAACTAACATACCCCCATTGCTTGATCAAGGTCAGTTACCATTTTTCATGAAAGGAAATATATACACAGGAAAAGACTCTGTTCTCATAATAGCATTTGAAATTTTATGGAAGAAGAATGCTTGTCATGGGTTGTGCAAATCTTTTCGGTATTTAAGCTAAATAAAGTCATACCATGAAACAGATATTTGGATACCCATCACGTTGGGAGAGATGCTGAGCTAGTTCTACAGCTCCTTCACTATAATCAGTCCCGGTTAAATCAGAGAACCTGAGCCAGAAAAGTGCAACGATGAGATTAATAATGAAAAGAAAAGAGTTATCTAAATATAAGACTCTGAGGGGACATGCGCCGGTGTATAAACGTTATGTTCAAGTAAAAATCATCAATGCTAAAGCTAAAATCCAATATCACATTCACGATACTTAGGGCTTCCATTACATTAACTAAACAAGCTCGAGGGTAAAACGTCTGAGGTATACAGATATTAGTAACATTTCTGTTTCATAAGGAGACAAGGCCATTTACTATTCTCAATATACTTCATTCGTATACTATCTTCTATGGCACCTCTCTATATTTTGAAAAACACTGGTTACTTTCAATGTGAATGCGAAACAGCTTCAGAACCTAAAATCGTATAAGTTTACTGTGGCCGTAAATACTTATATCCCCGAAAGGCCAGTGATATACGGCCACCATCTAAGCATCCTTGTAGAACTTTAAAGTTCATTTACTATGCTACTATATTATAAAATAACCACATGCCAACATGAATTGTGTGCTAGCGTGAAATAAGAGAGCCAATAGAAGATATTAATGATAGCCAGTTCTCAGACTTGCTAGTGGGAATCAGCTTATGTAAAATGCCCAATGACATAGTAACGGCACATAGTTAAGCATTTAAAGGCCAGAGCATAAGGAAATGTTTAGACGCTCACCCCTCCTTAGCAAGTTGATGAAGGAGTAAGCCATTTCCGGTACCAAGGTCAAGCACATTCCAGCTAGACAAATACTTGCCAGCATGATCATTCACCTCCGTCTTGACATCGTTGTCAGAAACAGACATCTCTCGTTGAGAAATCTCAATGCACAAGTCTTTTGTCCAAGAAGTAACAATCTCCATGACATCATCTCCAAACCTGAGGAGGAAATGAAAGCAGTTAAAGTCAATTAACTTCCACTAGCTAGCGACCAAGAAAATGAAGGATCTTTACTCTCAAGTTCCATGATCAGAGAGAGATCTATGGTGAGATCAAAAAATGAATGAATGGTTTACCAAACTTCTCCAGCATGACCATGCTCCCTGAAATTTGTGAGCTCATCGGAATAAGCTGCGTCCCAATAGCTTTGAAGACCAAGCATTGACTGTCCTCCATCAGCATCTGGCTCTTCCTTGTCAGAACTGTTGCACAACATTTCAATCATCAATACTCAATAGATTCGTGTTAACTAGTGGAAGTAAACCCTAAGATCTGGCAAAAGTAATTCGACATAGCTCACAATTCCTTATAATTTCCCTAAAATCTACATTTATCCTTCACAAAACCCCTCAAATTTCTTCCCTCTAATCCGTAACTTTCTGCGATTTCATAGAACAAAGAAGAATCGGTGAGAAATTCAGAAACCTATAATCTGAAGAGACGCGGAAGTTGACGGAGGAGAGAGCCTCGGCGGCGTCGGCGTGGCGCTGATCGTCGTCGAGAGTGCTTCCATACTCGCTCTTGATCGACCACGAATCCGCCGCGATAGATCGATCGTCGTCGGAAGCCAAACTATCCGTCGTCGTCGCCGCCGCTGCTGCTGCTCTGGCTTGTTGCTGAGGAGTTGTCTCCGGTTCTTCCGGTTGCAATCTGATTCCCGCCATGAGATTCAACGCCAGGAAAAGGGGGAAAAAGTACGGTTGCTTTTTTGACGGAGTCCGATAAAAGAGACGATGAAGTTGAAACCCCTACTTTGGTGGGTGTATATATATATTTTCTTCACTTTGTTTATTGCTTAAAACCATCAATATTCATACATTTGCATATGAAAATTTGACTAAAATCAGTTATTTTTGTTTTTGATTATTGATTTTAACGGAAACTCTATTAATGTTATAGATTTGTATTGTGTTCTAAACTTGGGAAAATATCATTTCTAGGAACTTTTATATGCATATTTTAAATTTTTTAAAAACATGTTTGCGCGCGTAATATTTTATAAGACAAAATTACTGTTTGAATTCTTTTTTATAATAATATTTATTCAAATTTGAGCTATTTTTAAATATTTTTATTTATTAATTTTTAAAATATTTTATATAGACAATAAGCAATATATGAAACTGATCAATTTATGGACGATATAAAAAACCAAATTACATGTATTTTATTTTGCTAAATTTTATCCGATAACATTATATTCATAACTTTTCTTTTTCGTATTTGTCTTACATGTGATCTTTATATTTATTTGATGAAACACTAAATTGATAGAGATCACTGACAAAAATTAAATGAATTCTATGCTACTTATACGGTTACTATAAATTTGAATCTTACATTTACAAAGGAACCATGGTTTAAATATTAGAGTTTGTTGCTATCGAGGGTATGCTACATATTTGAAAATGAAGAGATCAATAAAAAAATATTATCATATTTTAACTTGAGGGGTATGTTATGAAATGGTAACCAAATCTCTAGCTCGTAGCTCTGTCTACCTCATAAGTGGTAAATGATGTTGATATGCTTTGAATCCTGGAGCGTAAAAGCTTTCTGGCGTTGATGCGTGCAGGCTGCACGATCAATCATGCAGCATGCGTGATCAAGCATGCAGGTTACTTGCAACATGTTTAAGTTTACATACTGCGTCTTGAGGTTGTGTATGTATGTCTGCATGCTGCATGCTGAAGCTGATGTTGAGATCTACATGTAAGTGTAAGCTGATGTTGAAGACTACAGCCTGCGCGAGCAATGTAGAAGTGTGCGTGCATTTGGGCCGTTTTCTGCATGAAGGTTCTGACATGGGCCTAAGTGAATGAGCCCAATTGCGGTTAGGTTTAATTAGGGTTTATGCTATAAATAAGCATGTTAACCTAATCTCTGATGTATTCTGAACTTTCTGTCTCCGTAATAAAATTAGTCTCTTTTGCCTGTGGGCGTAGCCAACACATCGTTGGTGAACCACGTTAATTCTGTGTGCAATCTTTACGTTTACTGTTTTCTTCTTGCATCCGTTACAACAAACTGGTATCAGAGCTCCAGGTTGTGGGAGTTTTCCGTGTCTGGTGAGAAGATGTCTGAAATAAACGTGAAGATCGACAAGTTCACAGGGAGAAACAGTTTCAGCCTCTGGCAAATCAAGATGTAAGCGTTGCTGAAGCGACAAGGTTTATGGGCGCCGCTAGTTAAAAATAACAAGGGTGATGCTGCTGAGATGGTAAGTCTGGAAGAGAAAGCACACGCATCAAACTTGTTGTGTCTTGCAGATGATAGCATCGTCAAGGTTGCAAGTGAAACGACTGCGGCTGGATTATGGGCTAAGTTAGAGATGTTGTATATGACAAAGTCTCTAACGAACAAGCTGCTTCTGAAACAACGTCTTTTCGGGCTAAGAATGCAGGAAGGTACGCAACTCAGAGATCATTTAGATCAGCTAAACATGTTACAACTAGAACTACGTAGTATCGATGTTAAGGTGGAGGATGAGGATGCTGTGCTGCTTTTGTTGGTATCACTACCGCTATCATACGAGAACTTTGTGCAATCATTTATAGTCGGTAAAGATACTGTATCTCTGGAAGAGGTCCGATCATCCCTTCATAGTAGAGAGCTGCGACATCAGGCATCTGGTACAGTTGCAGATAATCAAGCTTCCGGTCTGCTTGTTAGTGGTGGAAATAGCAGGCAGAAGAATGTAAGGAGAACATTCTTGAAAGGTCCTAAACCAGATGATATCTGCAATTACTGTAAGGAAAAGGGGCATTGGAAAACTGATTGTCCTAAGAAGAAGAAGCAATCCACTTCGGCTGCTGTAGCTGACGGTGACACTGAGTCAGAAGGAGACATTGCACTGGCTGCGAAAGAACACACACTTCCATCTGATGTGTGGATCCTAGACACTGGAGCATCCTATCATATGTGTCCAAGGAGAGAGTGGTTTTCCACATACGAGCATGTACATAATGGCAGTATCAAGATGGCTAACAGTTCTGCATGCAAAGTTGTTGGGATTAGATCAATCAACATTAGGACACATGACGGTAGATTCTGTACGCTGACCAATGTGAGACATGCTCCTTCTATGACAAAAAATTTGATATCTCTGAGTCTATTAGACAGCAAGGGTTTCAAATATTCTGGTGGAGATGGCGTGTTGAATGTCTGCAAGGGTTATGACACGATCCTGAAGGGTGTCATACATGGTACCTTGTACATCTTGCAAAGTTCCACGGTTACAGGCTCAGCTAATGTTGCATCTCTGGAGATTCACATGGAAGGTATGACAAAGCTATGGCACATGAGGCTTGGTCACATGAGTGAAAGAGGAATGCAAATTCTGTCAAAGGAAAATCTTCTTGATGGCCATGAAGTCAAGAGTCTGGAGTTTTGTGAACATTGTGTTTATGGAAAGCTTCACCGCAGCAAGTTTCCTAAGGCTATTCATAGAACAAAAGGCACGCTGGATTATATTCACTCAGACTGTTGGGGTCTTTCTCGCGTGGAGTCTTTGGGAGGTCGCAGATATTTTGTATCCATGATTGATGACTACTCAAGAAAAACTTGGGTGTTCATGCTGAAGCACAAAAGTGAAGCTTTCAAGAATTTCAAGCAGTGGAAAGCCTTAGTGAAAAATCAAACAGGGAATTAGGTTAAAAGGTTGCGAACAGATAATGGCTTGGAGTTCTGTTCGTCAGAGTTCAATCAATTTTGCATGGATGAAGGTGTTGCGCGTCATCACACAGTTAGAGATACACCTCAGCAGAATGATGTACCTGAACGGATGAACCAGACATTGCTGGAAAGGGCGAGGTGCATGCTCTCAAATGCTGGCTTAGAAAGGAAAATTTGGGCCGAGGCTGTAAGTACTGCATGCTACTTGATAAATCATGGACCACACAAAGGTATTGAATGCAAAACACCAATTGAGATGTGGACAGGTAAACCTGCTGACTACACTTACCTGAAAGTTTTTGGTTGCACGGTCTATTACCACGTTAGTGAAGGCAAGCTTGAGCCAAGAGAAAAGAAGGGAATATTTGTGGGCTATGGAGATGGAGTCAAAAGATACAGAATCTGTTCTCCATCAGAAAGGAGAGTCATTACAAGCAGGAATATAGTATTTGATGAAAGTTCTATGCTCAGATTCTCAGCAGAGCCTACAATTTCCGCAGAGTGGTAGTGTTGACAAGCAGGTGGAGTAGGAGATTGAACGTGAAGAGAGCGATCTGCAGCAACACGAAGAGGGTCAAGGGAAACAAGTAGAAGACGTTCAACCAGAACCAACTCTATCAGAAACTGAACCATCTGGAACTACAGCACGCAGTATTGCGAAAGACAGACCAAAGAGGATAGGAGTTGGACCGCCAGTGAGATATGGTTTTGAAGATATGGTCGGATATGCATTACAGGTCGCTGAAGAGGTGGATACTTATGAGCCTTCTATGTACAGAGAAGCCATATCATGTATTGATGCTGAAAAATGGGTTTCTGCAATGGGAGACGAGATGCAGTCTCATGATAAGAATTAGACATGGGATGTGGTCGCACGACCACCAGGGAGAAAGATTGTTACTTGCAAGTGGATTTTCAAAATAAAGGAAGGGATATCACCTGCAGAAGGAGTCAAGTACAAAGCTCGGGTTGTTGCGAGAGGTTTCACTCAAAGAGAAGGAGTTGACTACAATGAGATTTTTTCACCAGTAGTCAGACACACTTCAATCAGAACGCTGCTTGCAATAGTGGCACGTCAGGATCTGGAGCTTGAGCAACTTGATGTGAAGACTGCTTTTCTTCATGGAGAGTTGGAAGAAGATATATACATGACTCAACCAGAGGGTTTTGAAGTTCCAGGGAAGGAAGAATATGTTTACAAGTTAAGAAAATCGTTGTATGGTCTTAAGCAGTCTCCCAGACAGTGGTATAAGAGGTTTGACAGCTACATGAACAAGTTGGGATACATCAGGAGCCTTTATGATTGTTGTGTCTACTACTGCAAGCTGAAAGATGGATCATATATTTATATGTTGCTTTAAGTGGATGACATGCTGATAGCTGCAAGTAAGATGTGTGACGTTCAGAAGCTGAAGGATCTGCTTAGCTCCGAATTTGAGATGAAAGATCTGGGTGCAGCGAAGAAGATTATAAGAATTGAAATCTTCAGAGACAGAAGACAGAAGAAGCTTTTCTTGTTGCAGAAAACCTACATCGAAAAGGTTTTAGCAAGGTTTTGAATGTCTTCAGCTAAACCTATTGACACTCCAACCGCAGCAAACGTTCATCTCACTATGTTTTCAATTCAGTCTGAAGAAGAAGTCGAATATATATCTCGAGTTCCTTATACTAGCGCTGTAGGAAGCCTGATGTATGCTATGGTTTGCACACGACCAGATTTAGCACATGCAGTCAGTATTGTTAGCAGATTCATGAGGCATCCAGGAAAGGAACACTGGCTGGCTGTTAAGCAAATTTTTCGATACCTTAGAGGTATATCTGATGTTGGTATCATATACGGGGGTGAGAGTCCGTGTCAGGTGACAAGGTATTCTGATTCTGATTACGCTGGAGATGTAGATAGCAGGAGATCAATGACAGGCTACATGTTCACTCTAGGTGACTCTGTTATTAGTTGGAAAGCGACACTACAGCCTACAGTGACTTTGTCTACTACTGAAGCAGAATACATGGCGTTGACAGAAGCAGCTAAAGAAGGTATCTGGTTAAAAGGGTTGGTTAGTGATCTGGGTCTGCAGCATGATCAGGCTATCGTATACTGTGACAGTCTGAGTGCGATTTGTCTAGCTAAAGATCAAGTTCACCATGAAAGAACAAAGCACATTGACGTAAGGTATCATTTTCTTAGAGGTGAGAAGAGGATCAATGTGAAAAAGGTAGGAACTGCTGATAATCCTGTGGATATGTTCACGAAGGCAGTTCCTCAAAGCAAGTTCAAACATTGTTTGGACTTGTTGAACATCACAAGCTGTTAATCTGGCCCGAGTGGGCGTCTAGCTCCGCAGGAGCATATGAGCCCGGTGAAGGGCGTCTAGCTCCGTAGGAGCATCTGAGTCCAGTTATGGATATCTGGTCCGAAAGGAAATCTGGTTTTCTGATTGTTGAAACATCTGGCACATCCAGCACATTAAGTGTGCATGTTTGGCGTTCTAAGGCAAGGGAGAGGTTTGGTACTTCTGGCACTATGATGGTGCATCTGATACATCTGTCTGTAGGATTCAAGTCAAGGTGGAGATTTGTTGATATGTCTTGAATCCTAATGCGTAGAAGCTCCTAGAGGATTCAAGTCAAGGTGGAGATTTGTTGATATGCTTTGAATCCTGGAGCGTAGAAACTTCCTGGCGTTGATGCGTGCAGGCTGCACGATCAATCATGAGCATGCGTGATCAAGCATGCAGGTTACTTGCAGCATGTTTAAGTTTACATACTGCGTCTTGAGGTTGTGTGTGTATGTCTACATGCTGCATGCTGAAGCTGATGTTGAGATCTACATGTAAGTGTAAGCTGATGTTGAAGACTACAGCCTGCGCGAGCAATGTAGAAGTGTGCGTGCATTTGGGCCATTTTCTGCATGAAGGTTCTGACATGGGCCTAAGTGAATGAGCCCAATTGCGGTTAGGTTTAATTAGGGTTTATGCTATAAATAAGCATGTTAACCTAATCTCTGATGTATTCTGAATTTTCTGTCTCCGTAATAAAATCAGTCTCCTTTGCACGTGGATGTAGCCAACACATCGTTGGTGAACCACGTTAATTCTGTGTGCAATCTTTACATTTACTGTTTTCTTCTTGCATCCGTTACAACAAATGAAGCTATTGATATGAAAGGAGAGGTAATGTGCGACTATCAAAGTGCAATCTACTTATCTTATGCACACTGAAGCTAGTTTGTTTGGGTTAAGTTGCTTATGAGGCCCATTTTTCTGGGAAGGCCTTAAAGTAAAGTAGAAAATAGAGATTGATGGAGTTGTGTTGAAGTCGTCAAAACATAGCTTCTTTCTAAAGCTTTGATTGGTAGAGCTTTTAGAAAAGTATTAGATGAGTACCCCCATTACGTACAAATTTTTTTTTAATAATTTTTTATTTATAGAGTACATAAAACTACTATATAAACTGAATTTTAATTCTATATGTCAAGATATCTATATGTAAATAGTAAATATGGTTAAAATCAAATTTTATCTTATTCTGAAAAAAAAACAAATTTTACCCACAATAAACAAGGCAATGAAGCTGATTCATTGGATATTATCTTCTAGTTTCTACTGCAATAGAACAACTTGAGATTGTAATATAAAAGATTGGAAATCTAGAGGACCAGTGTTACACTATGACTCTACGACGACTGAAACAAAGCTAAAACAGAATATGATTCGATTGACAGTATAAAGACACGTAAAAGAAAGTAACGACGATTAAAATTCAATTAAAATAAACACTATACTAAGACAATTCGACTAAGACAATTCACAGGAATTTCAGAGATAGTAATCGAATGACTATTCATGACACAGTTAAACGCAAGTCTCGAACTCAAACATAAATGCATATCGACCCACTGTCGTGGAATCGACAACTTTGTCTAACAACTTAAATTCTAAACTGTCGTTTGAACCTAGAAATTTCAGACAAGCTTTAACGAGCAGGTTTATTTTGTTCACAATCCGCCTTAACATCAACTATCGTTGGCTACGAATCGCTCACCAATGTATTTTCTAGCAACCTATTACACTTTTAATGAACAGATTAACCTAAAATCACAGATTGAGTAATCAATTCAACCTAAGCATTAAGACTAACAATGGTGAAGACAATCTATATTAAGCCATATTTGCATTCAATTTACTAAATCATGAAAATTCTTTGAAAACCTTAATCTAGCTAAAGGATCTACTCAGACATGGCGAAAAGAACAAAAGCACAAGATGAAAAGGAATTCATGAATAAAACTCAGATGTATCAAGAGGGTTCAGAATTTTTCTCAAGTGTAGCAGAGATTCTTCTCCCAAATTTTACAAGCAAACTCCAAAAAGGTCAAAGAATGTGAAAAATAAAGTGTGATGATCAAAATAGGCGGCTCTCGTCGTTTATTTCTCTTCCTTGGCGTCCCAGAACTAGGTAAAATCTGTTTCTTTATTTTTCTTTGGAGGTTAGAGCAGGTTCCACAAAAAGGGGTTAGTCGGGAGCAGGTGCTCCGAAACCATAAGTGGTACTTCTGCGTGTGAATTGGCCTCTTTTGCTCAGCTTCAACTCCTTTTTGCATCAAAAGCTCCAGCTGCTCCAATCCTCTCTTAAAGCCTTCTAGATTCCTGAAAAGATCTGAAAAAGACACCAAAGACTTCTAAAAAGATCAGTAAACACGGGTCAGAATGAGTCAAAACAGCTGCTTATCAACTCCCCTGAACTTAGACCTTTGTTTGTCCTCAAACAAACTAAAATATAGTTCCAGAAAAAAATGATTAGGCAATGGTGGGATACTCGCAAAAACTCATAAGACCGTAAATTTGACCACAGCATGCAGGCCACTTGTTGCAACATCAATCCAAATCGAACTTCCATGTACTTCTCTGCAGACATCGCAGCTTCCCAGATTAGATCCATAATTTCACGACATTATCTGTATCCCATCATCGCTGGGTGTCACTGATGAAACCAATGATAAGGACCTTCTAAACTCATTCCCATACTATACCACGACAAACTGACCATAATACACAAAGGTACTCTTCCCCTCTCCTATACTTATTCATTTTTAAACTCTTTTCTCTTTTTTTTGTCAAGGTCGTAGGTGAGTAATGGGGTTACGAAAATTTCCTACCACTCACTTCCAATCTTTGTGTGATAATTTCTTTTTATAGTAAAATAGTGAGGTTCCGGGAAATTTTCCTACCCCTTTACCTTGAAAGAAAAATCATCTCATCTTTTCAGCTTTAGCTAATGCTTAGAATAAGGGAGAGGAGTACCAATCTTTTCATCACACAGGTCCTTGTTTGCCAGATATGAATGAGGAGTCAATCCCTGTGAACACTAGTCACATCGATGAGATAAAAGGAAGAGCTCAAAAATTAGCTCAGGTTAATGGATTTTGTCAGAAACATGGACGCCTCTAATCCGCTGGTCAGTCCTTGGATTTTCTATTAGTCGGATCTAGATTGATTCTGCAGCAATGGTCACTAGAAAAAAAATAATCAAAATTTACAAATGGTCTAAACTCATCACATATTCTGGTCCTGGTTGCCACAAGTTTTGACTTGACTCATATGACAAACTGACTCAATAAAAATAAAAAGACAAATGAAAAATGACTGACTGACTCAAGAAAAACAAGAATAAGGCAAAAGATAACGATGCAGACAAAGACCCCCCGCCCTCCCCGGGCGGACTTATCTTACACCGTCCCTGGTGTTCAAATAAGTTAGAGAGGTTTACTAGAGATCAGTGAGCGGTGGTGTCATCCGGGCTCTCACTCCCTGATACAAGCACAGAGCTATCAATGGCTTATATGACTTCGGATAAACAGATCTTCAAACAGCGGATTGATAGAACGATGATGGTGGATCGAAGAACGCCACTCAAGGGTGTGAAAGCCCTTGTGATGAGTTCACAAACCTAGTCTCAAGGAATCTCACACAAGAGACATAGATTTGATGTTTACTAAGTAAAGGAATCCCACCTTACTTAAATAAACAAAAACAAAGCCTAAGCTTTAGAGAGAAAACTCTTTGTTTCTATTTTTCCAAAAATCTGTATATATTTTTATAATGACAAGTGATGAGCTTTTATAGGCTCATTTACAAGACCTTCAAGGTCAAAGAAATTAATTACAAGAGAAAATTATGCACAATAAAAAGAGGAGAAAAACCAGCTAAATTAAACTTATAGTCTTCTTCCACCAATTTAGCCATCAGATTTAATGGAGATTAATTCTTTGTATCTAGACAACTTCTTGATATATCCATGATCTGATTTTTTTCTAGAAACTTCTTGAGATTCTGGACTTTATTTGAATTGGATCATTTGTTGATAGACCATTATCATGGTTGCATCACTCCCAGATCGACCGGTGCGACGTCTGCATCCGGCGTGCCTCTCCGGAGATCTTGCTGCTGTCGCTGTGCTGTTGCAGATCCCCTGGATAGCATCTGCATGACCTTTTGCATGAGGTTGTTGTTCTTCTTCGTCGATGCTACCATCCAACGCTTGTACTCAGCCTCGTCAAGGTCGTCGGAGATGTATGTAAGGTCAAACTCGCCAGTGTCAACTGAGTTAGAGAATAGCATCTTTTTGTCCTCCAGGTGAGGCTGTGGTCCCCGTGAAGAGCTGGCGCGAGCGTGTGCAAGAGCATCGGTGTGGGACGTCTGATAGAAGCGGCATGCCCTGCAAAAACTTGAAGTCATCCTCCAAGTTCAGCTGAGTGATGTATGGGTTGGGGAGAGCACATGCTGCATTGTCCCATAACCGCCTTTGAGCAGTATGTGTTAGCGTCTTTGAGAAACCCAACATTCATCAGGTGATCTGTATCCATCTTTCTTTGTCTATCGTCTCGTGTGGTGCAATGGAGAGGGGCCTGACAGTGCGGAAAGAGCGCGGTGAGGAGGCTCCTGATATGCTCGACCTTCGCATTTTGGGTAGTCCGGGATTTGTCTTTCGCCCACGCAGATGGTTATGGCAAATTGAATCCCTAAGTTGATCTGATGCTCGACCGGAACCTTTGCACCATATGAATCTCCGACCAAATCCCCACACAACCCGTAAATATAGTCTTCAATCCATATCCATTAGGAGTACATAGTATAGCAACATCAGAACATACATCGGTACCTTGTTCTCTGCATCTCGGTTGAACAGCATCTAATTGTATATCTTTGAGCATATGCGAACAGCTGGGTGGCAGATGATGGATTGGCTTGCTGAATTTGACCTGTATTGACCCGAAGCGATTGTCTGCCAGAACCTATAAGCAATGCTGAACTTCTTTGAAAAATCTAACTCTTTGTCCTCCTCGTGGAAACCATATGCCTTGCAGAAATCCTTCATGAAGAGACTGTATTTCCTTCTTCTAGCAAAGAAGGAAAAAGTCGCTTCCTCAAATTTCGGTTTATTCAGATTCGCGTATTGCAACTTTGCCGTTGCGAGGCATTGGTAAACAAGGTCTGGATACAAGACGTCTGATTCCAAAGCATTATACTTTTTCTCTATGCTCTCACATGGTGGAGCTTTTTTCAAAATATTATATTTTTAAATATTTTAATAATTTTAAATAATTTTATATAATTAATATATTTTATTATAATAATATTAAAAATTATATTTATATTAAGATATAAATTCTATATGTTAACACTATTATATATTATTTTTTATTTTAAAAATACTATTATAATTAAATAATAATTTAATAAATATAGATAAATATATTAAAAATTAAAAATTAATATTATAAATATAATATACTACATATAAATAAATATATTAAATATTTTTTATTAAATATTTTTTATTAAAATATATACAGCTTCAACATCACACTACTTATGCTGCTTAAGCATAATATTTTAATATCAGTTATACGTCTATACCAATCAAGGTCTAAAGAAGAAGATGATCACAAAACACAAACTTATAATCAGCCCTTAACTACTATGTTTAACAACTTAGTATTCTAAACTTTCATTTCAACTTAGAATTCTATACACATTAACGTTTAGGTTTGATATATGTTTTCAAATCGCCTTCGTAGATTCTAGTTGGTTACAGATCATCTATATTTTTTTTCTTCTAATTTTAACAACACTTTTTATGAGTTGATAAATTCTAAAATCATGAAACTAGGCAGCTAATCAAGCTACATCAATAAGATCAATGATAAACGAAGAAAACAATGGAAATATTCACACATAGTTGCATCTATTGTCTTCCTCACAATTCCTGGCCACTGCCTCTACCGTTGCTATCCCTAGCTAGTTCTCTCTTTTGATATTCCACGTCAGGTGTGTGCACCTCCTTTGGCTGATTGTCATGCTCCCAGTAATGCTAACTTTCACCTATACCTCCTGATCGTGTTAGCATTGTGGGATTGGCCCTGTGATTTTCTTGTGAAGATCGAGTTCAAATAGGCTTTTTCTAAAAAATTTAGAAGATTTTTGGCGATATTATTCTTCTATTTGTATTCCGTTATTATTATGTAGTTGCTTTCCACTTTAATTGTTTAAATGAGAACTTTTGTGAAACAGATTTTTTGGCAAAAAATTTTGTTTGTTTCTTTCATTTAAAAAGAAAAGGTTTTGTTTCTTTGTGTTGTATAATCACATTAGTTTCAATATAATTATTTTTAATATGTTTTCAACTCAAAACCAATTAGTAATGAGTAGATTGGTTCATATTTTTTAAATATTAGTTTAGTCCCATCTCAACTTCTGATGTGGGATAATATTCCTTCACTTGAGAGATCGGTAAGATCTACCGTACCAAGATTATGAAAATTATTATGAAAGATCTTAGTTTAAGAAATTTACTTTTATCCCTAAATAGAATATTTATATTTATATTTATGTTTATCTTAAATTAGGAAACTTAATACTAACTTATCTCTATATAAGAGAATATATAAGAGAATGGACCTTCGAATACTAATTTTATGAGAGCAATATTCTTACTTTCATCAATTTATCAAACACATTAAGGTTCATTGTTTTTGGAGTTATGAAGTTCATTTCAACTACGATGTCATCGAATTTATTTTTTTATTTTTTAAGGAGGATTGCTATTGTGACCTTAAAAAGAGCTGAAATTAGTAGAACAATCTTACATTCTCGAAATTAGTAGAATAACCTTCCATTTAAAAAAACCCGATTTTACCCTTGGGAAGTTTTGATGAGAAAAAACGTATTTACAAAAATGTCATTATTAAATTATTTCCACGTCAGCCGTTAAAACCGGGCACCAGAAATAAATCTACCAAGCTTAATGGTAGATATATAAGTTTTGGTAGATTTAAATGTCGGTAGACATAATAATTTTTGGTAGACTTAATATTCCAAAAATAAATTTGTTTAGATGTTGATAGACTTATAATGATAGATTTATTTTCATCGGAGGTAGATTTAAAATTGTTGGTAGATATTTGAATGTGTTGGTAGACTTGTTGGTTTTTAAAATAGATTTATTTTCAAGTTGGTAGACATAATGTTGTTGAGTTGACTTTGTGAGATGTGGTTGACCAAAATCGGTAGACTTATTAACTTTCATAGTAGACTTGTTAGACAAGAAAATAGACTTATTTCTAATAAATATAAATCTACTACAATATAAAAAATTTCTTCGTGATAGTTTTGTTGTACGCATGGTAGATGTAAATATCGATAATAGATTTGTTTTGAAATAGTAGACTTGTTTTCTGTATGGTAGACTTAAAAGTTCCGTTAGAGAGTATAGATATGTGATAGACATATGAGATTATGTAATAGATATATTTAGTGTGGTAGACTTATTTTTGAAAAAATAGATTTATTTGATAATATAGTAGACATATAACTCATTTGGGCGCTTCGATGTTGGTAGAGTTATTTGAAAATTGGTAGACCTATTCGAAATTGGTAGACATATTGAAAGTTGATAGATATATTTACTTCACTGAATGGTAAATTTAATGATATGAAATGACGTTTTTATCAAGTAGTTATTATCGAATTTTTCTGTTCCAACCAGTGCATTTAGTAGTTCTTATGATTTTCTCTCTTTACCTCTTTTGGAGTACTTTTTGTATCTTGCATTTACTTGTTTAATCATCACCATATAACTCATCTAGTACTATTTGTATGAAAATTTTGACTTGGATCAATGTTATTATGAGGTTCGATTCAGTTATATGTTGTTGAAGGCATACTTGCAAAAGCTACCGCAAGATACACTTATGGGTTTTTAGTAAGTACTCGACAATTTGGTGGTTTTTTGCGACAATTGGAAAACAAAACGGTCCGTCCATTTATGCGTCTAGATTATAGACAAAGCGGAGTCCAAAAATAAGATGTCGAAACTTCAATCGTATAAGGTGATGGTTAAACAAGTAAATCATACATGATTCAATAACTATACAATACCATATATGATTAAACAAGTCTACCATACATAAATCAACTATAACATACAAAGAACAGTAACTATATCATACATGATTCAACAACTCTACCATACATATAGAGAACAATAACTTTATCATACATGATTCAACAACTCTATCATACATGATTCAACAACTCTATCATACATACACCAAACAATAACTTTACAATACACGGTCTAACAAGTCTACTATACACGGATGTCTGATTCCTGCAACACACACAAATTAGGGTTAGCTTTATTTTTGAAAGCTCACTTTCAGCCGCCGTTGCAACTGTAACTCTATCTTTCGCACAATCGACGCCGAAAGTTCCTTTTCAGCCCCTGCCGCCATAGGTGACTGGTGTCTTTCACCCAAAAAACACCGGAAGTTCCCTAATATGCTTGCCGGGTCCTCACATCGGTTCTCTGAAGAAGATGAAACGACTTCAAGGCCTCAAACACGAAATCGCCAGAATCACAGATTCGCCGGAAACACAAAAAAAAATTCAGTATAATAACTCTATCATACATGATTAAACAAGTCTACCATACATGGAACAATTATTTATATATGATTCAATAAATCTATTATATACGGAAAACTGACGTGTTCGTCGTCGAGAGAAGACGAGAGGTTTGAAATCAGCTTTTTTGTCTTTCGTCTTCTCTGGTGCTTGCTGTAGCCGACAAGCCGACAACGGTGAAGAACGCGAAAAATGAAAAAGTGAATGAAACGAAATGACGAAGAAAAACGAAACGATAAATGAAAAAAAAACTTATCGGAGATGCAGAATAGGCCGATAAGAAGCATAAAAGGTGACCGGAAACGATGCAGACGCTGGAAACTCGCAAAATCTAGAAAATCATCGTCATCGTCGGTTTCTCAGCCACCTCTCGGTTTTTTTTCTCAGAAATGAAATAGAAATTATGTTGAAAACGAAATCCCAAAGATAATAAAAAAAAAATATTTTTATTATTTTTTAAGAAATTAATTAATTTATGAAATTAAAAAAAAAAAAACTGATTTTAATTTGTAAGGGGTTACACTGTCTTTTCCACGCTGGTAAGATTATTCTAGCAAAAATGTAAGAGCATGATTATCAAGGGTTTCTCTTTTAGTTTCTCTAATTAAAATGATTATTTTAATGCAAAATGAAGGAAAAAGAAGGAGGATCGATCCTTATTTAAGGACAGGAAGGATCGATCCTACCTGATGACGTGGTGAATTATTATTGGATGCAGCTTCTAATTTTCCTTAGCCAAAAAATTAAACCCAACCCCGATCATTTTGTTCTTAGGAAACAATTTTCTCGACGACTCTGCTGCTTGTAAAAAATTTCATCGGCGATCTCCTTATTCCAGGCGACCAATCCCTTCACCGGCGGCTATTTAGGGGTTCCCTCCGTGATCGGCGACCACCGATCAAACCGCGACACAAGCCAAATTCATCACAACGACCGATCAAATCCGATCTTCTCTTCCAGGTTAATTCATCAACCAATCTTTTCTTTTTTGTTCTTAACCCCCAAATCTGATTTGTTTTTTGGTTATTAAAGTGGACATCGGTTTGCACTACAAGAAAAGACAGAGTTAGTAACGATTTTTTATAACGAATTATTCTCGTCGCAAATTAACGACGAATTAACGACGATTTAGCACACAATCGTCGTCAATTCGTTGCAAAGAAAATCGTTGTAAAACCGTCGCCATCTACGACATTTTTACGACGATATTTTGTTTTTAGAAATTAATAATTTAAAAAAATTAAATCGTCGTTGCAATTTACGACGATTTTACGACGATTGATTTTTTAAAAATTTTTTTTTTTAAATTGTTTTTTTTTTAACTTTTTTAAAAAAAAAACCAAATCGTCGTAAAATCGTCGTAAATCAAACCAATTGCTACGGTTGATTTTCTGAGATGAGGATATCGAAAATGGGTTTTTTGAGTTGGGTTAATCTGTTTGGATTCGATTGAGGATATCGAATATTAGGTTATCCTCCTTTTGTTCTCTGTTGCTGCGACTCCTTTCATCATCATTATTCTCATCTCTCTCCTTCTTAAAACGAGTTGAGAGACTTGTTTCTTTCTTCTCATTACTTTTCTTTGTTAACCTCCTTAACTTTCTTAACTTAAAAAAAAAACTGGGTTTCTGCAATGTATATTAAAAATACACAAGTTTCTTTGTGGGTTTCTTTAATCAGCTTTACTATTATAATAATCAAAGAGAAACTCGGTTTCTCTGATAAACATGGTCTAAAGGACCTAAGTTACTTTTGCAAACAGACCTGTTTGTAATTCGATGTTGAAAAATGGCTCTTCTGGTTAAAAAAACTTTCAAACTGACTAATTCGATGTTGATTATGGCAGGCAAGTAGCAAGAAATAAATTAGAGTAGACGTAGCTGTTCTTGATCAACGACTTGATGAAGAAACTAGACATTTGAAAAGTCTTTTCACTGGAAGGTCCGATGTTATTGCCTACACTAGCTTTCTTTCTACTTATTTCTTCTAATCAAAGACTTATATTCCCTCCTTTATTTGTGTTTTGTTTTCTGAAATATTAGAGAATAACCCGTTGTTAGCACAGGATAGTTCCATGATTTGTTATTTATATATAGATATTTATGATTTTTAATAATATGGTGTAGACAAAACGAGAATCAAAATGCAAGTATTCCCGTTAATTACTAACATCAAAAATCATTAAGATTCATGCTCCGCCTTCTACTAAACTCCCTAACTCGAGGATAAATCGGTGAGGATTAATTTAGCTCAATTAGAATGTCATGTCATAGAACACCTTAATTACCATGCTCTAGAATTAACTTGTTCAGACTTAATCCTAACTTTAGTCAAATGCTATTCTAGGCAGTGAGAGAGGCAAATCAAAATTGACAAGAAAAAAATGCTTTCAATTCGAAACACAAGTTTATTTTATTTTCTTCTAGATCACCCAAGAGCAAGTGAGTGTTGTAGTATCTAGATGACGAATACTCAAGGAACTAAGTTATAACTCACTAGGAATGCAAGAAATGAAATAAGCTAGAATAAGCAAGTGTTGCGCTTTTTAAGTAATAATCCTAAATGCAATAATTGAAAAGTAAACAAAGAACTAAAAGATGAAAAAGAAATTAAACAAAGCAAAGAGCAAGCAAGCAATTGCAAAGCAATAATATCTATGTTTTCCACCATTGTTCCCTAAACATGTAGATTTTCATTGAGTTTGATTTTGTCTAACCAATTACAAAGCAACAATATGTATGATTTAAAAGATACAATGTCTATGCTGCTATGTGTCTCTGCACTTTCATCTCCATTTACTTCTTCAGTTTCACAATCTCCACGGTTCCCAACATTTGAAGTTATTCCCGTTTTAATGAACATGAAGGGACTTTATTTTTTCCTCTTCTTTGTCTCTGCACTGTCATCTCCATCTGTTTCTTCTTCTGCTACATTGTCTCCATTGATCCAGACCTCTTAAGGAACATCAATTACCTCATAAGAGAGGAGGTGCATTTGCGATTTATTCCATTTCCTTCTCATGCAAGCTATAAAGCAACAAAAGAAAAAATGTTAGAAAGTTGATAAAGTTTTACCTCTTACTTAAAAAGGTGAGAGAGATTTGTAGTTACCATGTTCATGTAAGGCCTTTGAATCTTGATAACCTTTTTGCCTATCAAAACTCAACTCAAGGAGATGATCAATAGCCTTGGAATGGGAACAATCAGCTACAGAGTTACTCTATACAAAGAAATATAAGAGGAAGGAGAAATAAAAGATCAAAATATTAGAAACTGTGATGACAGAATCGCATGAAAACTGCAAAACAACATAAAAGATCAGAATATTAGTTGGAGATAGTATGAATGATCACCGATGTATCTGCATTTGGTCCTGAAAAATTATTGAATCACATTTATAATTAAACATATAGTTAAATAGGAATACAATTCAAGAGAGAGCTGCCTCACCGTTTTGTTTTTCTTCGTCACTCTCTCACCTTCATTTTCTACTTCTTCGTCTTCACTGTGACCTTCATTCTTCTTGGAAAATTATTGGGTTCACTCTTAGGGGTGAATTTATTCATTCACTCCTCTCATTTTAGCCAATTAAAATCTGCCATGTAATATTATTTTAAAATAAAAATACAAAATAAAAATTATAAGATTAAATACTCAATCAAATATTTTATAAATAAATAAATAATATATATAAAGATTAGAATTTAGGGTTCAATTTTAATTTTAATTTTCTTAAGGTTTATAGATTATGATTTAGAATATAAAAATTAAAATTTAGGATTTAAAGATTATAATTTAGGGATTAGAGTTTAAAATTCTGAAAAATAAAACAAATAATTATATATATATATATTAAAAATAAATATTATTAAAATTTAATATTATGTTTGGGTTCACTATTTCCAATTTAGGGTTTAGTTTTTCTTCATTTAAATTTTCGAAAATAAAACAAATAATTATGTAAAAATATAATTTTATTAAAAATAATTCTACATAAATTTTAATAGAACAATTCTTGGGTTCACCCCTAGGGGTGAATTCATTCATTCACCCCCTCTCATTTTAACCAATGAGAATCTACCATATAATAAAACTAATTAAGGTAATTTACTAAAATATATTTTTACATAATTATTTGTTTTATTTTTAAAAATTTAAATGAAGAAAAACTAAACCCTAAATTGGAAATAGTGAACCCAAACATAATATTAAATTTTATTTATATTTATTTTTAATATATATATATATAATTATTTGTTTTATTTTCAGAATTTTAAACCCTAATCCCTAAATTATAATCTTTAAATCCTAAATTTTAATTTTTATATTCTAAATCATAATCTATAAACCTTAAGAAAATTAAAATTAAAATTAAACCCTAAATTCTAATCTTTATATATATTATTTATTTATTTATAAAATATTTGATTGAGTATTTAATCTTATAATTTTTATTTTGTATTTTTATTTTAAAATAATATTACATAGCAGATTCTAATTGGCTAAAATGAGAGGAGTGAATGAATAAATTCACCCCTAGGGATGAACCCAATAATTTTCCATTTTAATATTATGTTTGGGTTCATTATTTCCAAATTAGGATTTAGTTGTTTTTCATTAAAAAAATATTTAAAATGTATTATTTTAGTAAATTACTTTAACTAGTTTTATTATATGGAAGATTCTCATTGGTTAAAATGAAAGGGGTGAATGAATGAATTCACCCCTAGGAGTGAACCCAAGAATTATTCTAATTAGTTTTATTATATGGCAGATTCTCATTGGTTAAAATGAGAGGGGGTCAATGAATGAATTCACCCGTAAGGGTGAACTCAAGAATTGTTCCACATTCTTTTATCCCCCACTCGTCATCGTTGGTCCAAAATTCAAAGAAAAGCTTGTTCGAAGTCACATCTTCTTCTTCAAATTCAAAGATGTACATCAATATTGATTTCATAATATAACATCGTGCTTTCACCACGAAGGCAAATGCCTCTCGTTCAACTCCACTTTTAGGGAAGCTCTGTTATCTCGGTAACTTCACGAGTCGATCTCTGAATGAGGAGATCTCGGGCTTCTTTATTCAGTTTGAAGCAGTTATCGAACTCTAGACGAGCATCTAAATTACGAAAGGAGAAATCTAGTTTCTCTAGAGACTCACAATCTTGTGCCTCTAGCTGTTGTAAGGAATCCGGAAGTTGTGGGAGCGACACAAGCTCTTTGCATCCCCTGAGTATAAGATGACTTAGACGAGACAATCCCATGACCGATTCAGGCACTTCTTCTATTGCAGTTCCTCTGAGACCGAGATCGCTGACGTTTGTGGAGATCTCAGGAAAACTTTTTAACGACGAGCAGCCGCTAAGATCAAGTTTATCAAGCGATTTTAAGTTGATGTTGATGGGAAGAACCTTCAGTTTGGAGCATCCTTCAAAACTCAAGAAGCTTAGTTTGTGAAGGTTTCCAATAAAGGTCGGGACTTCCACAAGACTTGAGCATATATAGAAACTCAAACTTGTGAGATGAGTGGCATTCTCAATAAATGAAGGGATTTGCGCCAAACTAAAGCATCCTTCCATACACAAACGATCTCTATGGTCATTTAATAAGATATTCCCAACAGAGGAAGGCAGCTCCATTAGACTTGCACAATAATCGAGATTTAAACTTTGGAGATTAGTTGCATTTCCAATAGTGTAAGGGAGCTCCACCAGACTTGAGCATCCACTGAGATCATTTTTTGGAGATTAGTTGTATACCCAATAGAGGAAGGAAGCTTCACCAGACTTGAGCATTCACTAAGATTCAATTTTTGGAGATTAGTTGCATTCCCAATTGAAGAAGGAAGTTCCACCAGACTTAAACAAAATCCGAGTTTCAATTTTTGGAGATTAGTTGCATTCCCAATAGATGAAGGGAGTTTCACCAGACTTGAGCAGTTACTGAGATTCAATTTTTGGAGATTAGTAGCATTTCCAATAGAGGAAGGGAGCTCCACCAAACTTGAACAATAACTGAGATTCAAATTTTGGAGATTAGTTGCATTCCCAATAGAGGGAGGGAGCTCCACCAGACTTGAGCATTCATAGAGATCTAAATCTCAGAGATTAGTTACATTCCCAATAGAGTAAGGTAGCTTTACCAGACTTGAGCAGTTTCTGAGATCTAATTTTTGCAGATTAGTTGCATTCCCAATAGAAGAAGGGAGCTCCATCAAAGCTGAACAATATCTGAGTTTTAATTTTTGGAGATTAGTTGCATTTATAGAGGAATGAAGCTCCATCAGACTTGAGCATTCACTGAGATTCAATTTTTGGAGATTAGTGGCAGTTGAGAGATTAGGGAGCTCTTTCAAGTTTTTCGAACAACGCAAATCCATCCACTTGAGAGCTCTAAGCTGCTGTACAGACAAGAACAAGAACACATCATACACTTAGCACTATAAAACATAAAAAAAAGGTTGTGGCAATATCACATTTCCATGCTATCTATATTAGTATTTAAGAAGTGAATTCGTCTGTGGTTTAACGCACAACTTTTTGTGTCGTTTTGTTTAATGAAATTCTGATGATCTGATTGGTCAGGTGATGTTATGTTTTGATTGGTTGGTGTTAATTAATTATTATTATTTTTCTGTCGTTTTGGTAGAATGTGTTAAATTACACTTATGCCATTAATGAAAATACT
Organism: Eutrema salsugineum; assembly: GCF_000478725.1. Lineage (NCBI taxonomy): Eukaryota > Viridiplantae > Streptophyta > Magnoliopsida > Brassicales > Brassicaceae > Eutrema > Eutrema salsugineum. The sequence continues at coordinate 9,075,634 of NW_006256342.1, forward strand.
CTATTCTGATTGGTCAGTTAATTATTCTGCAATTAAAAAGAAAATCTGATTAAAAAGAAATATTCCATAATTAATACAGTAGAGTCTACAGAAAATATATGACATAATACTATTTTTTTGTCAACAATAAAAATATATATTTAACTGTTGATTAGTTAACAAAAAAAAAACACAAACTACAATGGTTAGTGACCTGAATTCTTATCTCATAGGTAGCAAGTTCTAGACTAATTTAATTGTGTTTTTTTTCTTCTAAATTTCTCTCTTTCTAAATCAATTTTTTTAACCAATCGTGGATCAGATCAAGAAAAAAGTGAGCACAAGCCCATGTTTGTGATAATTATAAAGAAATAGTTGATCACATCAATAATGAACAAATAAATAAGGAAACACATAAACCCATAATCATTTTCTATATAAATAAATATTTTCTCCCTCCGCTTATATTCATTCACTATTTTTTTTTTACGTTTTGTTCTAGGGTTTTGGCGATTGGTTACTCTACGTGGAAATACAGAAACATTATACATACCTTCCAATATATCATTTACACTGAATGAGATGGTAGCTGTGTTGATTAGGTGCTTTGTCCGTTCAGCGAAAGCTCATGGGTTCGAGTCATGGAATAGATTTTTTTTTTAATTTTTAAATTTTTGTTACAATTCAATGTTTGGAAATAATTTTTATTTGCTAAATATTTTGCAAACGGAAATATGTCATAATTTCCTTTGTTATTATCTAGAATGGAATCTTTACATTTTTATAGTTAATAACTATAAAATTCATGGGAAGATAATATCGTATATAGAACAAGAATTACCGTTTAGTATTTTTCATAAAAAATAAACCCTAGGTTGTTTACACGTATAAATATGAGTGTTTTAAATATTTTGCAAACGGAAATATGTCATAATTTCTTTTGTTATTATCTAGAATGGAATCTTTACATTTTTTATTGTTAATAACTACAAAATTCATGGGAAGATAATATCGTATATAGAACAAGAATTACCTTTTAGTATTTTTCATAAAAAATAAACCCTAGGTTGTTTACACGTATAAATATGAGTGTTTTAAAACAATCGTCTCATAATTTACAGTTTAGTTTCTCTGTTAGAGTTATGTGTTTATTTTGCTAGGGTTTTTATAATAGCATTAACTTTTTAGATCTCTTTAGAAAAGATTCATCATGTTTGTCTATTTGCATGCAAACCTAACCATGTATTCGTCTAAGTACAACTTTGATCATCCATCGAAAGTCATGATTACTTGGGAAGTTTCGTCTACTGCTTCGGCTATATATCTAGCTCTCCTCAAATTAATAATAACATCTATGCTCTCTACGTTTTTAATGATTCTAAATTTTGTTTCGTCCATAGGTTTTGATAACCAGGCTTATGCTCGCAAGTTAAGATCTATGTTGAATTCATATCGCCAGGATATGGATCAAAAAGAGATATCTGATTATCTTTACATAACTCCATACGTTTTCGTCGATATCACAAAAAAGGTTGTTGTGCCTTTTTAGGTTATTCATGCAAGTTATAATACTTATTAGTAATTATTTTGTATTTTTAGGTTGTCCATGCAAGTTACTTATGGATCTTGCTATCGACGAGTGGACCTTGCGGACATATAATCCTGTAATCGAAGGTTTGTAGTACTGTATATTAATCTTACAATTTTGTACCTTTCGTAGTGTTGTATCTTAATCTTACAATTTCGTATCTTTACTATATGTTAATCTACGAACATATTTATTTTTTATATAGATCTTGATTCTGCGTATTATATATCTATTCTTGATCAGAAGTTTTTGATCAAATGAAGTATTTCTGCTCTTCCTGTAATATAATTATGTATATTAAATTTTTTATATGTGTTTATGTTTGTTCTGATGTTCGTTTTGTGTATTTAGGTTCTGATCATGTTAATTCGAGCGATCATGCTCACAAGACCTTTCTTTGGAATTTTGCGAGGAAGGCTTGGATTATAAATAAAGAATCTAATGGTTTCAATGGTTCGTTTTTTGCTTTGAACACCATTTTTTCCTTTTTTAAAAATATTTATTTTTAAATTCTAACTACATTGTTTTTCATATGTTTATCTATGCAGAAGATAATGAGTCTGATGATACCGAGGTGCTATCTGGCCGTGGTACTGATGGTGATTATGGTTTTGAGGATTACATGGGGTTTGATGCCGAGTCGCACGATGATACCGATGATATGGACCAAACAGATGAATACGATTCTGAAGATGATTTATTGACGACGGTGAGTTTTGTGAAGGATCTGATGGTTCAAGTGATAACTCGGAAGGTGTTAATGGTGATGATGAAGATGAAGATGATGACGATGCTGATTCGACTGATGATGATGAGGATGATGATATATCATGGTTTTTATGGTTTTTAACCATGGTATAAGTCTTATTTATAGAGTCTTTTTAGTGTCTTTCGAGTCTTTTGGAGTCTTTACAGGTCATAGGTACGTTTGGAGCTTAACTGGAGACTTTGGAGCACTTTAGAGCTTAATCAGGATCAAATTCGTCAAGTATGGATTTTGTGCTTTAGTGACGCTCGACACCATGGAGAGTGACGTGCGACACTTGTTGTAGAAATAAGGAAAACGTGATTTTGTTTCCTATTTGAAGAAGGAGTTGGGCCCAAACGTTTTCAAGGAAGCCCAAAACGTGTCTTAGAGATATATATAGGGTTTTTATTCCCTTTTTACGATTACGTTAGATTTTCTTAGAGAGAGTTTTTGTTTTTGAGAATTTTTGGGGAGACAAGTCTGAAACTCTGTTCCGGAGAGAGAAGATTTCGAACCCCTGTTTATTAATCTATTTACTGCTTACTGCAAGCTATTCAATCATGTTTATTGCTTCAATCTCCATGTCTGAGTAGTTTGCTTGTTAGGTTTAGGGTTCTCATAAAGGATTTCATTGGATGTTAGATTGATTGGTTAGTTAGGGTTCATAATCTATTTAGTTCTTCACCATAGGTTGTTCTTAAAGCTAATTCTGGATTGGCCACCTAGAACTTAGATCTTAGGTTGCTTAATTGACACGGAAGTGTAATTGAATAACTGGAAAGAACCTAGGGTGAGCAAAGTAGCTATTCGCAAAGGAATTTGGTTTAGATACTTTGTGAACATATCGAACTTGAGCATTAAAGCTGGTTTAAATCTTTAGGGTTTGCAAAGGAATTTGGAATTCTAGGATTTTAACTTAGATAATTCTCACAACGGAAGTTGGTTAATTATAATTTTGTGATTCGAGTTCAAGAACCGTGCTTAAACCTGAACCCTGATTAATCGATTGTTCTGCATGCATTGATTTCCTGAGAAACGCCCTAGACCTAATCTCCACCCATCTGAACTTTACAAACGTTTTTACTGCATTCGTTTATCTTTATTTGCATTGCTATTTGCTTCTCATTAATCTGCTTAGCGTAATTCAATTTCTAATAGGTTTATTGAGTGAATCTCTCGTCTCTGTGGTTCGACCCCTACATACTACAACTGCACATCTGTGCTCTTGCAGAGTAGCTTAGGGATTAAACTTTGAGCAGATCAAGTTTTGGCGCCGTTGCCGGGGACTTGATTTCGCCATTAAACCTAGTTTTTGAGTTTCGACTAAGTTTTTCGACTTGGTGTCGAGCGATACCACTTGTGGTGTCGCGCGACACCTTCTTTTCTTTAACCTAATTTACTTATTTTCGTTTTCTCTCTTTGTTTTTGGTGTTTCAAGTTTATGCATACTCGTGGAACCAGGAGCAACAAGGACATCCCGCTAGTGAATTTGAGCAACGAACAGCTAGCTGAGTTAGAGCGAACGAAGCGGAAAGCAAGAGATCCGGCAATGATGGAAAACGCCAATGGACTTGTTCGTGATGATGATGGAACCTGGAGAGACCGAGAGGGTCATCTGTGCAATGCGAGAGGCCAAAGGATTGATGGAGATGGTAACATCATTCCACCAGCTCCTTTACCAGTGGATGTTGTTGACCAGAATCCACCACCTGCACCGCGTGGGAATGCTGCGATCGTTCCACAATAGAGGAACGCTCCAGAGGATCGGAATGCGAGGGAACCTGCACCTGCAGTTGGACATGGACGAACACTTGGAGACTACAACAGGCCTGAGCAGTTCTATGCAAATCGCTCTGCGATTCGCGCTCCTGCGTTTCAAAGAAACGATTTTGAGCTGAAGCCTGTGTACTACACTCTTGTGGGTCAGCACCCATTCCATGGCCACTCTCATGAGCACCCTATGGATCACATCGAGAGGTTTGAGGATTTGGTCACCAGCATCAAATACAATGGAGTGTCCAATGATTTCCTCCTCTGCAAGCTGTTTCCTTACTCTCTCGCTGGAGAAGCAGCTAACTGGTTGAAGCAGTTGGAGCCAGGATCACTCACCACTTGGGAAGAGACCAGGAACGCCTTCCTGCACAACTTCTTCGACGATGCTAGGTCTGAGGAGTTGAGGACTAAGATCTCGACTTTCTCTCAGGACCCTACTGAATCGTTCAAGGCTTCTTGGGTGCGATTCAAATCGTACCAGCGAGACTGCCCTCACCATGGCTTCAGCGATGTGCAGTTGCTGGGTATCTTCTTCAGAGGCATCGACTGGAGGTATCAGATGGCGCTTGATGCAGCAAGCAATGGCAACTTCAACACTCGATACCCAGAAGAAGCTGTTGAGCTCATCGAAAACTTGGCATCCAGCAACAGCACCAAGAATGCTGATCTTGAGCGAAAGAAGCAAGCTGGGAACATGGATAGATCGCAGATCGCTGAGGTGAAAGCTAAACTTGATTCTGTGCACAGCCTTTTAGTGGGTAAGAAATCTGTCAGATTCGCACAGGAGGTGGAGAGTTTCGAACCTGAGGGTGCAGCTGAGGAAGAGGATGTCAACTTTGTCAGTGGATCAGGATTTCAGGGTCAGAGGTTTGGTAATCAGCAAGGTAACAGAAGCTACAGTGGAAATTACAGTGGAAACAATCAGAGGAATACCTTCAACAGTAATCAGAACTTCTCTGGTTACACGCCTAAGCCTCAGTACCAGAAACCTTTTTCGAGCAACAGTTTTTCTAGAAGCTACATCACTCCTTCATCTCAACCTCAAAATCCTGACAATGAGATGAAGTCTATGCTGGAACAGATTCTGGAAGGTCAGCAGAAGCTCACCGTGGACTTTAATGGGAAGATGGATGCTCTTTACCTTGATCTGAATGAAAAAATCGAAGTTCTGAACACCCATGTCAAGCAGCTCGATACACAGGTAGCCCAAACTGCAGGTTCTGTTAAAAGGCAAGAGGGTTTTCTTCCTGGGAAGACTGACACCAATCCAAGGCATCACTGCAGTGCTATCACGTTGAGGAGTGGTAAAAATCTGAGTTCTGAGCCCACGAAGACGTGTCCTGCACCTGAAGTCGTGGACTTAGAAGATTCTGAAGAAATTCCTAAGATTGCAGAGCCGGTGACGAGCGACACCACCACTAGTGTCACGCATCACCAACTGCAGAGCGAAGCTGTTGATGCTCCGAATCCGAAATCTGCAGAGGAGAAAGTCTACAAACCTAAAGTTCCTTACCCAAGGAGCCCTAGGAAGTCCAAGCAAGAGCTTGATGATGCACGATGCAAAGCTCTGATGGAAAAGCTTGTGATTGAGATACCTTTGGTTGATGCTGTAAAAATCACTCCTGTTATCAGACGTTATGTGAAGCGAATGGTAACCAATAATCTCAGCCATGAACAAGGGGTGATGATGATATCTGAGCAAGTCAGTGCAGTGATTCAGAACCGAATTCCAGAGAAGTTGTCGGATCCAGGAAGCTTTGTCTTGGATTGCTCTATCTTCACAAAGAGATTCAAGAGATCGTTGTGTGATCTGGGTTCAAGTGTCAACCTCATGCCCTATTCGGTAGCTGTCAATCTCGGCATGACTGATTTCAAGCCAACAAGGATCTCCCTCATCCTAGCTGATCGTTCGACAAGGATACCTGAAGGGGTGCTAGAGGATGTTCCAATCAAGGTTGGAGACTGCATGATACCAACTGACTTTGTGGTTTTGGAGTATGGAGAGGAGCCTAAGGATCCTCTTATCCTTGGGAGACCTTTTCTAGCTACAGCAGGTGCTATTATCGATGTCAGGAAAGGCAGGATTACTCTGAATGTTGGAGATCTGGTGATGAACTTTGACATGGACAAGCTGATGAAGAAGCCCACCATCGATGGTCAGACCTTCTATGTCGATACTCTCACAGAGTTTGCTGAGGAGTTTCTCCATGAGATGCTGCCTACAGACCCACTTGAGAGAGCTCTGACCACGTTTGCCTCTGAGGCCGAACACTTGGACGAAATTTCAGCATCTTACTCAAAGATGTTGGACTCCAGCGAGCATGTGATGCAGCTGGCATCGCAGGTGGAACAGCTTGAGACTCCTGCGAAGGTGAAGCAGTTATCCGACTGGAGTGAGGAGAAAGCTCCTAAGATTGAGTTCAAACAACTCCCTGCAGGACTAAGGTACGCATTCCTGGGCTCTAATTCTACTTATCCAGTCATTATCGATTCTTCTTTGAACAATGCTGAGGTTACCTTACTACTGAGCAAGCTGTGCAAGCATCGCAAAGCTTTTGGCTATTCTCTTGATGATATTTCAGGTATCTCACCAGAATTGTGCATGCACCGAATCCACCTAGAGGATGAGTCGAAGTCGTCGATTGAGCACCAGCGCAGGCTGAACCCTAACCTGAAAGACGTCGTCAAAAAGGAGATCATGAAGCTACTGGAAGCTGGAATCATCTATCCAATTTCAGATAGTGCCTGGGTGAGTCCTGTGCACGTGGTTCCTAAGAAAGGAGGGGTTACTGTTGTGAAGAATGACAAGGATGAGTTGATTCCGACGCGCACAGTGACTGGGCACAGGATGTGCATCGATTACAGGAAGCTGAATGCAGCGACCAGGAAAGATCACTTTCCATTGCCCTTTATTGATCAGATGCTGGAGAGACTTGCAAGCCATCCCTACTACTGCTTCCTCGATGGGTACTCAGGATTTTTCCAGATCCCTATCCACCCAGACGATCAGGAGAAGACCACCTTTACATGCCCATACGGCACTTTCGCATATCGCAGGATGCCCTTTGGACTCTGTAATGCTCCTGCGACATTTCAGAGATGCATGATGTCCATCTTCACTGACATGATTGAGGATTTCATGGAGGTCTTTATGGATGATTTCTCAGTCTACGGATCATCTTTTAAGGACTGTCTGGATAATCTCTGCAAGGTTCTGGCTCGCTGTGAAGAGAAACACTTGGTCCTTAACTGGGAAAAGTGTCACTTTATGGTCAGAGATGGGATTGTGCTTGGACACAAGGTTTCTGCAGCTGGTATCGAAGTGGACCGTGCGAAGATCGATGTCATGACGAGCTTGCCACCACCCGATTCTGCGAAATCGGTTAGAAGTTTTCTGGGTCATGCAGGGTTCTATCGTCGCTTCATCAAGGATTTCAGCAAGATTGCACGTCCTCTTACTGCTCTGCTCTGCAAAGATGCTAAGTTTGAGTTTACAGATGAGTGCCTTGCTGCGTTCGAACAGATCAAGCATGCCCTGATAAGCGCCCCTATTGTGCAGCCTCCTGACTGGAATTTGCCTTTTGAGGTGATGTGTGATGCTAGTGATTTTGCTGTTGGTGCTGTTCTAGGACAGAAGAAGGATAAAAAGCTTCATGCCATCTACTATGCCAGTCGAACTCTGGATGATGCTCAAAGGAATTATGCTACTACTGAGAAAGAGCTGTTGGCTGTGGTCTTTGCTTTTGAGAAATTTCGACCATACCTTGTGGGTTCGAAAGTGATTGTGCACACGGACCATTCTGCACTCAAATACTTGATGCAGAAGAAGGATGCGAAGCCTAGGTTGCTGCGATGGGTGCTACTCCTTCAGGAATTCGATATTGAGGTCAAGGACAAGAAGGGGGTTGAGAATGGTGTGGCAGATCATCTCTCACGCATCAGGGTTGAAGACGACGTACCCATAGATGATTTCCTGCCAGAAGAGAATGTGTATTATGTGGAAACCAAGTCCCAGAGCAGTTTTGACGAAGAATTGCAGGTTTTTCGAGTTGGAGGAACGTTAGTGACGAGCGACACCACCACTAGTGTCGCGCGTCACCTTTCTCAGGCGAACACAGAGACCTCCCAAATTCGAAACAGACTTCCTGAGACCAGTTCAGCTGCTGTATCCGCTACCCAACACCCTTGGTATGCTGATATTGCCAATTATCTCGCTGCAGAGGCTGAGCCTGAGAACTTTAAGGGCTATGCAAAGAAGAAGTTCCTGAGAGAGCTGCGAAGATACTACTGGGATGAGCCATATCTGTACAAGCACTGTTCTGATGGGATTTACAGAAGATGCATTGCAGAGTCAGAAGTTCCAGAAGTGTTGTTTCATTGTCATGGATCCGAATATGCTGGACACTTTGCAACATTCAAAACAGTGTCTAAGGTTCTTCAAGCAGGCTTCTGGTGGCCCACCATGTTTCGCGACGCACATGCATTCATCTCGCAGTGCGATGCTTGTCAGAGGAGAGGAAAGATCAGCAAAAGACATGAGATGCCACAGAATTTCATCCTTGAGGTTGAGGTATTCGACTGCTGGGGTATCGATTTTATGGGTCCTTTTCCCTCTTCTTATGGGAACAAGTACATCCTGGTTGCTGTTGATTATGTCTCAAAGTGGGTCGAAGCCATTGCCAGTCCCACCAACGACTCTTCAGTGGTCCTTAAGATGTTCAAGACCATCATCTTTCCTCGATTTGGAGTGCCTCGAATTGTTATAAGTGATGGTGGTACTCACTTTATTAACAAGATTTTCGAAAAACTCCTAAGGAAGCATGGAGTTCATCATCGAGTTGCCACTCCTTATCACCCTCAGACGAGTGGACAGGTCGAAGTCTCGAATCGACAGATCAAAGAGATTATGGAGAAGACAGTGGGCAAAACTCGAAAGGATTGGGCTGCGAAGTTGGACGATGCACTCTGGGCGTACAGGACAGCGTTCAAAACACCTCTAGGCACCACACCTTTCCACCTGCTCTATGGAAAGCCCTGTCACCTTCCAGTGGAGATCGAACACAAAGCAGCCTGGGCGATAAAGCTGATGAATTTCGACATCAAGTCTGCTGCAGAGAGGAGACTGATACAACTGAATGAGTTGGACGAAATCAGGTACCATGCCTATGAGAATTCGAAGTTGTACAAAGAGAGGACCAAGGCATATCATGATTCAAAAATCCTCTCTAGGCAATTCGAACCGAATGATCAGGTACTTCTGTATAATTCTCGTTTGCAATTGTTTCCTGGTAAACTTCGTTCTCGATGGTCAGGTCCTTTCATAGTCAAAGAGGTTCGCCCCTATGGTGCTATCGCCCTCCTCACACCAGATGGTAGCAGGGAGTTCACAGACAATGGACAAAGGGTGAAGCACTACTGGGCCAAAGCTGAGATTTCGGATGGACATATCGTGCCTCTGGATGGTGCACCTCCTGCTTGAATCGCCATCAAGTCAAGCTAATGACTTTAAACAAGCGCTTAGTGGAAGGCAATCCACTGGTGAGTCTGTAAATAAGTCTTTTGTTTCAGTGATTTTCGTTTTTCTTTTCGTGTTTTAGGTGAAGCAGAGGCTGGTGTCGAGCGACACTACCTTCGGTGTCGCTTGTCACTTGTTTTCTCTATATATATAAAAAAAAAAAAAAAAATTAGGAAATCAGGAAACCGGAGTCAAACCAGAAATTCGGATTGGTCTGCTGCAATTCGGTACGAGGAAAACAAGTGTCGCACGATACCATCATCAGTGTCGCGCGTCACCATCATTGCAGCCAGGTAAGTTATCTGTTTTTCCTGTGTTTCTCTTTTTCTTTTCTTTTGTCACCAACTTCGGATTTGATTACACTGGGGACAGTGTTATTCAAGTCTGGGGGAGGTAGTTGCTGACATTGTGTTTGTTTTTCTTAAGAGTCAGTTGTGTCAAAACCTGTTGGAGATCATGATGCTTTTCCTGGAATTATTGTGCTGACCTTTCACCTAAGTGACCACTGCTGCAGATTCAGTCTAGATCCGACTAATGACAAATCCAAAGGCTGACCAGTTGACTAGAGGCGTCCATGTTTCCAACAGAATCCACTAACCTGAGCTAAGTACTGAACTTCACTTTTAACTCGCTGATGTGACTAATGCCTTAGAGCTTGATTCCTCGTTCATACTTGATCAATGAAAGCCTGTGTGAAATTTAATGTTGGTATTTCTCTCCCTTGTAACGAGCTAAGAAGAAGAAAAACAAAGAAAAAGGCGAAAAGATTGAGATGATTTTCGCTTAGGAGTGAAGGGCTAGGAATGTTTCCAATGATCCCATTATTTCACTTCTAAGTTGGAATGATCACACAAAGGAAGGAAGTGAGGGGTAGGAATGTTTCCCATGACCCCACTATTCGCTGAAAACCTTTGATACAAGGTAAGGGGACAACTCGGGGACTTGGTGGCAAACACCATCAGTACTCGCAGCTTTATCCTTATCGAGTATGCCCCATAAGAAAAAGAGAAGAAAAGAGATGATGAGTGTGCGAAAAGAATAAGTCTGGGGGAGAGAAAAGTACCAAAGTGTGTATGACTGATTTGCTTGAGTATAGTACGGGAAAGAATCTAGAAAGTTCTTGGCATCTGAATCATCAGTGAGATCCAGCGATGAAGGTTTATGGACAATGTTGTGGAATTTTGGACTTAATCTGGAACGCTGAGAATGTCTACGGAGAAGTACATGGTGGTTCGATTTGGAATGATGAAGCAGTAGTTGAGTTGCAGGTGATCAGTCAAAAGCGATGTTCCAATGAAAGGTTGAGTCTCTGTGTTTTCAAACTTCTTTCTCTTGTTTGGTGTTATGTTTGCTTGAGGGCAAGCAAATGTTAAGTCTGGGGGAGTTGATATATCATGGTTTTTATGGTTTTTAACCATGGTATAAGTCTTATTTATAGAGTCTTTTTAGTGTCTTTCGAGTCTTTTGGAGTCTTTACAGGTCATAGGTACGTTTGGAGCTTAACTGGAGACTTTGGAGCACTTTGGAGCTTAATCAGGATCAAATTTGTCAAGTATGGATTTTGTGCTTTAGTGACGCTCGACACCATGGAGAGTGACGTGCGACACTTGTTGTAGAAATAAGGAAAACGTGATTTTGTTTCCTATTTGAAGAAGGAGTTGGGCCCAAACGTTTTCAAGGAAGCCCAAAACGTGTCTTAGAGATATATATAGGGTTTTTATTCCCTTTTTACGATTACGTTAGATTTTCTTAGAGAGAGTTTTTGTTTTTGAGAATTTTTGGGGAGACAAGTCTGAAACTCTGTTCCGGAGAGAGAAGATTTCGAACCCCTGTTTATTAATCTATTTACTGCTTACTGCAAGCTATTCAATCATGTTTATTGCTTCAATCTCCATGTCTGAGTAGTTTGCTTGTTAGGTTTAGGGTTCTCATAAAGGATTTCATTGGATGTTAGATTGATTGGTTAGTTAGGGTTCATAATCTATTTAGTTCTTCACCATAGGTTGTTCTTAAAGCTAATTCTGGATTGGCCACCTAGAACTTAGATCTTAGGTTGCTTAATTGACACAGAAGTGTAATTGAATAACTGGAAAGAACCTAGGGTGAGCAAAGTAGCTATTCGCAAAGGAATTTGGTTTAGATACTTTGTGAACATATCGAACTTGAGCATTAAAGCTGGTTTAAATCTTTAGGGTTTGCAAAGGAATTTGGAATTCTAGGATTTTAACTTAGATAATTCTCACAACGGAAGTTGGTTAATTATAATTTTGTGATTCGAGTTCAAGAACCGTGCTTAAACCTGAACCCTGATTAATCGATTGTTCTGCATGCATTGATTTCCTGAGAAACGCCCTAGACCTAATCTCCACCCATCTGAACTTTACAAACGTTTTTACTGCATTCGTTTATCTTTATTTGCATTGCTATTTGCTTCTCATTAATCTGCTTAGCGTAATTCAATTTCTAATAGGTTTATTGAGCGAATCTCTCGTCTCTGTGGTTCGACCCCTACATACTACAACTGCACATCTGTGCTCTTGCAGAGTAGCTTAGGGATTAAACTTTGAGCAGATCAGATGATGATGAAGATGTTATGTTGGATGATGAGACTGAGAGTGACGATGATAGTGAGGATCACCAGAACGTCGAACCGAATGATATACTCATCGAAAAGAATATTAGTATATCGGGACACCAGAATTTGGTGTGTACTTATACAGTTTCTCTTGGTTCAATGTGTTTTGGAGGGTGTGTGTCCCGTTGGAGACCTTCCAAAGATGGTTATACTATCTTTGTTAAGGTTTTACAGATGGGTGCATATGCTAATTTTGAAACGTTCTTCCCTGGAGCTCATATTATCGGATGAATAAGTATTTATTATATTATGAGAAAAAATATTATAAAACTGTGTTGATGTCTAATTGACTGTTTTATTCACAGAGTGTTAAAATTCAGGCCACTGTTAGAGATGGTGAGATCGATGTCGCAGCGTCTCGCATAGATGTTGGTAGTTGGATTATTATCAGTCGTTTTTCTGTTATTGAGTGAGAGGATAATTGTAGACTGATTTCTCATAGATACAAAATATTGTTCCTACCATCAACTATCATTGATAAGACTTCATGTGTAGTGAAAACGCTTATTTTGACTTCGTTGATTTTCAAAGGATATTGGATCGTGCCTATAATGATGACTATTTAGTTGGTGTGTTTATTTTCGGTTTAGATATTGAATTTCGTTATTATTATGTTGCTGATGTTAATATGGTTTAGTTTTTATTGTTTATGAAGATTTGATAGGTCGGATCTTAAATGTAAGTCGATCTGGGACGTGGTGTGGTTTACTCTCTGGAGAGCATCATGTTCCTTCCTATGGGTCTATGTAAGGATGTATATGATTCCGAAAAATGAGGTGCATATTCAACTGTAATATTCTGTCTGAGGGATAAACGGTACTGTCTGCTGAGTGTTTTAAAACTGTATATTATCGTTTTATTTGTTCTGTCTAGCTGATTATGTGTGACGTGTTTTAATTTAGTGGTGTTAATTTGAGTTGTGAATTATCCGGTGAGATGGCTAAAAGCTTTTATGCATCTTGGAGACGCTGTGATCAGGATGGGACGACTTCATCATCAATTCGATTTAAGATAATAGATGATGAGTATCATGATGATGATGGTGTGTCCCGTTTTATCATTGATTCACCGATTGCTGAAATTTTAACCTTGCGCAATAGGTAAGTATGTTTCTCTGTGTTGTCTAAATTGATTTATGAAGAAAAAAAACAATATTTAGATCTGTCTAAATTGCGTAACAGTAATTTGCCAACCTTATGTATATCTGTTTTCTGTTATTAAAATTTCAGGATTAGGGAGAGATTAGATGGACTGGATACAGATGTTGTCTAATGGATTAGACCGAGTATAAGGATTCAAAATTGATAATCCAGATGCATTATTAGTTTTGTTAGACACATTTTTTGGTATTTACAAGTCTGTTTTGCAATAATTAATAAATAATAATTTATTCTAATTTCAGTTTAAATTACTAATCCTTCTTCCCAACCATTTCTTTTACTTTTTCAAAACATTATCCCCATGGCTACATATAACTTTGTTGATGAGTTACATGCATTGAGACGAGGTTGGAAAATCCGTGTCAAAGTTTTGAAAAGATGGAATAAACATGATCGACAAAGCTTACCAGGATTGAATTTCATTTTAGTCGACGAAAATGTAAGTATTATCTAATATGAATATATAATTGTTTTGTCTTTTCAAAATTCATTGTATCTAGGGTTGCAAAATTAATGCTTCATGTGGTAACCTCGCCTTTCCATATTTTTACCGTGTTGGGACTGAAGGACTGTGGTTTGAATTGTATAAATTCGGCTTGACATCATTTGAATGGAAAAATGAGGGAAGGACAACGAGACACAATTATCAGATCGTTCTCACTACTGAGACAGAAGTTTCAAGCCTACGACCATTGACAATGGATCCCTTTATGAAATTTGTCCTTTTTGGTGAGATATACAGAGTTCCTTACGCTCAGTTGTATCATGTTGGTAAGATTAACTTATAATATTATTTTTAGTGTTTTCATCTATAAATTTGTACATATATAGACAACTATATATGAAGTTCATTTATGATAAAATTTTCTCTCATAATTGATTTGTAGATCTCATTAGTGTGATGGAAAATGTTAGCAACATTGAAACAGAAAATAACCTTGATGGAGAGATTGTTCAGAAAATAACTTTTACCATCAAAGATCTCGAGTAAGTTATATTTTCTCTCACGATCACTATGTCTTGGTAACAAAGTTTGTAACTTAAATTGTTTAAATCAAAGGGATGTGAAGTTGAAATGTATCGCATACGGAGAATTTACCGCTGATATCAAAGAAAGAACCAAAAGATTCACTGGTCCTTTTGCGGTTTCTGTTTTAACCGATTGGAGTGTAAATAAAAAAGAAGATATGGATAATCAAGCATATGTCATTATTATTTTCATTTTGTCCCATATATGTTTTATACTGCATGTATATTTCTTATTAATCATTTTATGCGTGTAGATGAAATAACTATCCATTCACATGAAGCAATTGGTTTTTCCTGTTTTCTCTTTGATCCTAACACTGATGATGCCCTGATTTTTAAGAGAAAGTAAGTAATCTGAAAATGATAATTGGAGAATTTTGTATATACAACAACCTTACAATATGTATATGTCTCTTACACTTCCAGGATTCGGGAGAGGTGGAGCACATTTTAGATAAATCGGAACAAGGATAAAAAGACACTCCTAAACCAGATATATATAATAATACTTAATGGAATAGTGTTCTCTTAATTTCTTTGTATAAGTATTTATATAACTTAAAACTTGCGTGTTGGATTTTATTATTTATTTTGATATTTTTTTATTATATTTTCATCTACAATTTAATTATTTATTATTATTATTTTTAATTATATTTGGTAGTCGTTTATTATAATATTACTTAATAAGTACATACGATTTTAAATAATCTAATATATGATTGATATTAATCGATTTAAAATAATAGTAATAGATATTTAGTATTTTTATGATTTATGTTTATACAATATTTTAGTCTTAATTAATTGAAAATAAAAATGTGATGGTTATATTACAAAAATTTTTAAAATCAAATTATAATAAGATTTGTATGCTGATTGTACAGATACCTAGTTAGTATATAATCAAATAAAAGAAACAGTGTGGCAAGATCAATAATATTTGAAACAAATTGAAAAGCGATATTAAATAAAGATCACTTAAATGAACTTGAAAAACGATATTGCATATATATATATATATATATCACTTACTTTAATTCCATCCCACAGCTTCTCAAGCTTGCTGTAAGGCATGTTTAATTCCACGAGGAAGTTCAGGTTGATATTGGGAGGCAAACATGCCATCGGATAATACACCCAGCATAGTAATCGAAGGTTTGGAGAGAGATAGCTTAAACCATGTGATAGATGCCACGTCGTCTCGTGACCACTTAACTTTAAGAATTGGAGATTAGACATTTTTTCAAAAGCTCTCTCACTTTTTAGTTCGTCTTGAAAATTAAAACCATAATTTATGCCAATAACACTTCTACTACCCTGGAAAAATAAAAGAGCCAAGAAAAATAGGTAGAGATAGTTAGTTATCAAATAAACCAAATTTTGTAATAAGCAATGCAATGAAACACTAAAGGCAAAACTTACTGCTTCATCGTCCATCAATACGTCACAAATCTCTCCATTATCGACCAAAAACTGGCGCTGCCCTGGATCATGAATAGACTTTTCACGGACAATATCTCTACCCAGTTTTTCTAGCAGGCTATGCATTTTAATATAAATCTTATTACTCCTAGGTTTCTCATATTCCATATATATGAGAGATTTCTCAGCTAAAACGTCAAGCCTTTGCCTCACATCCGGAAATGTCTTTTTAAGATGCTCTACTACTTCCTCAATCTTTCCATGGTTGAAAAAGCAGGCTATATGACAAAAAAGAAATTTATCATCTTCACATGAAGCATCATAACTGAACTGTAAAATGCTTTCAATTTTTCCGTCAAGACTTCTCCATAATATTGGTATTGCCCTTTCCCACTCCTCCTTGTACATTCCTCGAAAGTGGGAGCCCATAACCTGAAGCCCTAGAGGAAGATTACCGGCCAGTTGTGTAACTTTCCAAGCAAGATCAGCAAAACCATCTTCAGGGTACTTCTGACCAAAAGCATACATGCAGAACATTTGAAAAGCCTCATCATTTGTTGGATAATCCACTTTGTAAATATCTTTGATCCTATGTTGCTTCAAAACTCTTAGATCTTCTGTTGTGATGATAATCCGACTTCCACGACCAAACCAACTAGTTTTTTCCGCCAAGGCAACTAGTTGGGCTAACCGATCCACATCATCAAGAACAAGAAGTACTTTCTTGTGCGACTCCTAGATGAGAAATAACGATATCTTTGTGGTTGAGCATCTGTGACAACATTTGGCTCTGTAGTTGCAGTTGTGCACTGTCTTCATCGAGACAAGGTCTTGGATAGTCCCCTTTGATATTCACCATGAGTGCTCTCAATTGGAACTTGTCAGAGTGTTGTATAAATAGACTTCTGGCGATTGTGCTTTTACCAATCCCAGGAGGACCCCAAATCCCAATCATCCTCACTTCTCCTAAATCTAGGCGTAAGAAAGGTTCCATCTTTTTCATATGATCTTCCATCCCAATTAAACGCTTATAATCATTTGATGGTGCAGCAACATTCAACAGATTCGAAATATCAGTAGCTATCTTATCGATCATGGTTGCTTCATTAGGCCTGAAAAAGAGGGAGATATATGTATTTATACATCTTGTTAAGAAAGTTTATTTAAAAACTCACATAACACATTTCAAAAGTTTTGACTTTCTCTTGGCTGTTATTTAGATGCTACAAAGATGATTACAGTTTAAAACTTCTTATCTCTGTTTTTCTTTTTACAGTTTTATAATATGTTCAGAAAGATTAAGAGAAAGTGGAAATGAAGAGACGAACCAGTTTCTTGAATGGTAACCGGCGATTGTTGCCACGCTTTCCAAAGCTTGTCTCCATTTCCCAATAACCTCATTTGTTTTACCTTCACAAGTTTTCTTGAAGGCTTTCCCGAAATCTCGAATCTGCTTCTTTACATCAGTTGGATCCACTTTGTAGAAAATGGGTTTTACTGTTTGAACCAAATCCTCCTTACATTTCATAATCTCCACCAACTCGTTAAGACACCACGAGGAAGAAGCGTAGTTTTCCGAGAGCAAGACAATTGCAATTTTTGATCCTTGGATCGCTGTTTCGAGCTTAGGGCCGATAAATTGTCCTCTCTCTATCTTGTCATCAACGAATGAGTTGATTCCTTTGCTTCTGAACTCCTTCATAATGTGACTGAGAAAGGATCTACGCAGTACGCACATCTGCTCCGTGAAAGCTTGGAAAGACATCGTGTAAATAATTACGAGGCAAAGTCTGGGCCTCATCATTTGTCGCTGGCCCAATGTCTGGTTGATCTGTAGAACCAGAGTTCTCAATATGGGGAGATGGAAGAGATGAAGAAGAAGTAGCGATTCTTTTGTGTTCTTGCACTTTGAACTTTCCATAAACCATATAAAACATTTTAGTACCCAAAAGCGTGAAGATTGCAGCAGCAACACTCACAAGGAAAAGTTTGAAATCCATCACTAGCTAGTACGATGGTAGAGAGAAGGTTATAACAAAAGCTTTTAAGAGAGATAAAGAATTTACGAAGAGACTTTTTTTATCTAATGACTGAAAACGTTGAAACCATTGACTGAGAGAGAAAGAGAGAAATTAAGCGTGTTGGAAAATAGGACTGTGAAGCACAACCCTCTAGGTTCTAGCTATCAAAATTCCTCAAATTAGCCTTTAAGGTTAATGTATTGACAAACTTAGACTAACATATTCATCAGCTTACTAGACTAACCTTAGAAAGTTGGTGTTATACCATTTTGTCCAAATAATCAATATTATTACCAGACTACCATTCTATTTAAAAAAAAAACTTCAAATTATATACATAATAACATTTTCATATTAAATCATATATATACGTATATACACGTATATACAATACATTTCCCTAATTCTAAAAATAGAAATTACAAAACAAAAAAACTCAAAACCCTAATTCCGGCGGCGACGATATAGGCGATTCGGCGACTAGAGAGGCGATTCAGGGTTTTCGGAGACGAAGGAGGCGATTTCGGCGGCGACGAAAGTTTTTTCGGCCACTCATCTGGTAAGTGTTTCACATCTGGGTTCATTCTCGTCTCGAACAAGTTTTTGTCTTGGGTTTTCGGGGTTATGTCGAAAACTGTTTTCGCCTTTAGTCGCGACGGTTGTGTTTGGGTTTCAACGGTGGTTTCGCACTAACGGCGGAAACGGCGGAAGAGAAATCCATCTGTTCACATGATTTTACTCAGAAATCGTATACCTTTTCTTATTTTTTTCAGGGAAGTATTATTATCGGCGGTTTCCGTCTTTCGAGAACGGTTTCCAGAGACCCTACACGATTTCCGGCGAGTAATTTCTGTTCGTAGTGGTTCGGTTCTAATTTGTTTTTAGTAGACTTTTCAATAGTTGTTTCATTTGGTCGATATGGTAAATGGTAGATTTTTCTATGTGAGGTAGATTTGTTTTCGTTTCATTGTCTTGTTTGAATAATCAAAGTATTGTTGGTAGAGTTATTGTTGAGATTGTATTGGTAGATTTATGTATTGTTGGTTGATTTATACCATGTGTGGTAGACTTGTGGTCGTATTTGGTACAATTATATGTTATAGTTGCTCCCGGGTTTGGTAGATTTTATATTATAGTTGCTTTCGAGTTTGGTAGACATGTTCATGGTAGATTTGTTTTCATATGTGGTGCGTAATTTGTGTTTGTAATGGTTGGGTTAAAAATTGCGTTTGGTAGACTTATGTATTCTATATTTGCGTTCTCGCTTTGTGTGTGGTAGATTTTTGTTCGTTTTGGTAGATTTGTAAATGTTTTGTGCTAGGTATTCTATAGTTGCTGTCGAGTTTGGTAGATATGTGTTTGTTCATGGTAGATTTGTTTTGATGTGTGGTAGATTTGTAAGATTTTAATGTTTTTATTTGTTTGCAGACATGGCTTCAGGTAGCGGCTCAAAGGATTATCCCCAAAGATTGTACCCGGAAGGCAAATCTCCTTTGCTGAAGAAGAGTTGTCATCATAACTGCAAGCTTCATGAGTTCATCATGATGATCAGGGATCACCTTGGGGAAGAAATTTACAACGACATCATGAATAATTCTCAAGTTGGCGTGCTACTGAAGCTTGCATTGACTTCGTTCATATGGAGTGCTAAGACGGTTCAGTATTTCGTGAGCAACCAACTGAAGGTGGATAGGAATCATGAGTTCTGGACTCTTATTGGAGGTCGCCCGGTTAGATTTTCACTCTTCGAGTATGCTGAAATCACGGGGCTAAACTGTGACCCAATTGATCCCAATGACAAGTTGGAAATAGATCACACCGAATTTTGGGCTGAGATTGGAGTGAGAGGTGGGGAAGGCCCTAATTGGAATGAGTTAGAAGCTCGGATGAAAACTTGCCAAGCATGGACTTATGAGAAGAAGAAGATGTTGGCGTTACTTTTCATTTTGCATGTTGGCGTATTGGGACTTCACCGCAACAGTCGAATCCCGTTGGCTTTAGCCAAAACAGTTATGGATGAAGCAGCTTTTGAAAGACAGCCGTGGGGTCGTTATGGATTCCATGAACTAATTTATTCCATCAAGATTGCTAATTTGGGGGGAGCACGATACACTCTCCACGGATGTGTACAGGCAATGCTTGTTTGGGGTTATGAGTGCATCCCTATATTGGCTGAGAGAGCAGGGAAAGTACGCCCCGATGTAGATGACTCGGTTGTTCCTCTTCTTAGGTGGACTTCATCACGGTGTCGTTATGTTTTCGAGACTCTTTTGGAGATGGATAAGAGTGAAACCGAGGACCACAAGGTACTTGTACCTTAGCAGCTAGTTGGTAGAGTTTAGTGATAATAGCTTAGTGTTTGGTAGAGTATTTGTGGTAGAGTTATTAAATGTGTTAGAATTTTACATTTGGTAGAGTTTTTACATTTTGGTAGAGTTTTTACATTTTGGTAGAGTTTTTACATTTTGGTAGAGTTTTTACATTTTTGGTAGAGTTTTTACATTTTGGTAGAGTTTTTACATTTTGGTAGATTTTTTGTTCAGTTTGGTAGATTTATTAATATCATGGTAGATTTATTAATATCATTTTCTATGGGCATGGCAGGTTCGGGTTAGACATCTAATGGTGGTGAAGCCCTTGGAGGAAATATATCCTGTCTGGGAAGGTGAACCCCGACGTGTAGACGTCGATATAAAGGTGCATAACATGATATGCGATATTCTGGATGGAAGCTTGGATGAGGGGTTCTGGGAATCTCCCAAAAACGTAGGTGGTGATGCAACAGGTGGTGATGCAATAGTTCAGACGCCGAAACAGTCGAAGAGGAAGTTGGAAACTCCACGCGTGGAGAAGAAAAAGAAAGAGAAGGTGAAAGAGGCTGAAGCAACGGATTCAACTCCGAGAAGCAAAAGGAGAAGGGAAAGAGAGGCAAGGAAAGAAGAGACGAACCACGAAAACAAGGAGAAAAAGAAACGTAAGAAGGATGATGAGGAAGAAGATGATGATTTTAACTCACCGGTGAAGCTACTGAAGGATGCAATTGAAGAAAAGAGAAAGGAGAAAAGGGAGAGAAAAGAAAGAAAGGAGAAGGAGAGAGAGAAGGAAAGAAAGGAGAAGGAGAGAGAGAAGCAAAGAGAAAACAAGAGCAAGGAAAAAGAGCCCGCTGTGGAGAAGGAGGATAGGACGAATGAGATCCTCATGGCAATCAATGGTTTATCAACGACGGTTGCATTGCTAAACAGCAATGTCAGCAGTGCTGTAATTCGTATAGACCACCTGGATAAGAGGATTGCCGTTATCGAGGATAAACATGAAGAGAAAGATGAGGCCATGGCGAATTCTGGGAACCAGGTTGACAACGACCATGTTGACAATGATGATAATGCCGGTGATGCAGAATCCAAAATCTCACCTAAAACCCCTAGAGCAAAGGCATCTCCTCCAGCAGCAGCGCCAGTAGCAGGAACGTCAACGGGAGGTGGAGCAGGAACGGGAACGGGAGCTGTGGAAAAGGATCCGGTACGCAAGTCTCTCTTCTAATATCAGTAACTTAGCAAAAGTTACTGGAGACAACATTCAACTATGTTAAAAAACAGATCGTTTTCCTTTATGGTAGATTTGTACGAAATACTTTTTTACTTTGGTAGACTTGTATTGATGGTTTTTTTTTTAAACTTTTTCTGCACAATAGACTTTTAATGTTTTCTTGGAATACAAGATTAACTTATGTGGTAGATTTTTACATAGTTTGGCAGTGTTTTTTATATTAGGTAGATTAATAATTAATTCGGTAGATTTTTAGGTAGATTTAGTTATGTTAATATTTGGTTTGACTGATGTGTGAAATTACTATACATGCGAAGTAGTCGTGGATGATGGAGATGCAGGAAACATCAGAGCTAGGTTTTCCTGTTGCAAGAGTTGTTAGAACCCCAGCGTCGAGAGGAAAGACTGTAACCAAAGTGAAAAAAGAACCTGCTGATCCTAAAGAGAAGAATCAATCAGGCACAAAGTCAAAACCTGATTTAAAAGACAAAAACGAAGAAACCCAGATAATCAATATAAGCGATGTTTCACGGCCAGTACAGTCTAGACGAGTACAGATCCCTTCCCTGCAAGACGAAGACGACTCAGCGATTGAAGATATGAAGAAACGCTTAGATAAGCTGGTGGAACATGCAACAAATCCACCTGCTGAGAAGGAAAAAAGGGGACGCAGCCTTGCACCTACCCAGGTTTTACCCTACCTTGGTAACTCAGTGGTGAGACGCATCATGGACCCAGCAGGTCCCCCTCCTGGGAGGTATGATCCTTTTGAAGCGGTGGACAGTCGAATACTGGATAATCTAACCTGCTACGTAGCTTTTGAAGCGTAAGTCAGTTTTAAACTTCCATGGTAGACTTACTTGTTTGATTTGGTAGACCTATTTGTTTTATATAGTAGACTTATTAGGTATGTTGGTAGACTTACTTCGGAGTCTGGTATGTCTATGTCATTTTTCAGGGAAAAACAGTTGGCGAGTCCATATGCAGGAGGAGAATTTTACCTGACACTAATGACCCCTAAAGAAAAATGGCCGAGAAAGGAGTATGGGTGGTTGCATGATCAGGTATGTGGTCGTATCAGGGACCCGATTTTAGTTTCTATTGGTTTAGTAGACTTTGGAAATTGTTTGGTAAACTTTGGAAACTTAATGATAGAATTACTTTGGTAGACTTGTTCAGATGAGTGGTGGACTTGTAGTAACTAATGGTAGATTTAGTCATTATGTTTGGTAGACTTGTATTCTATTATGTTTGGTAGACTTGTAAAGCTGGTTGGTAGACTTATATAAATTTGTTTCATTACCTAATGCAGCATATGTGCAAAGGATTAGACATGTTCCGCCAACGGTCTATGCGGTATCCATCTCCTTACAAAGGGGGAAGAGTTGCTTTCATTGATCCTATCTTTTGTCGAGTTTGGTGTGGAGACTATCGAACCAAATTTCTACCAAATGAGAAGAGTTGGATATTCAGTGATGGTTATTTGGACGTTGCCAATGGTCACTACGACCATTACTTGCCTACACACAAGAAATGGGGGGCAGATGTAGATTTCGTGTATATCGCCCACAACGTGAACAACGAACATTGGGTAGCCGTTGAGGTCGACATTCCCAAAAAACAGATCCGAGTGTTTGATTGCATTCCAGATTTATACAGAAAAGGCGAGGTGGAGGAGTCTGTGAAGCCCTACGCGAGGATGATTCCGTTGTTGTTGAAACATATGGCACCACCGGAGCTCAAGAAAGGTATGAAGGAGGGCCAGTTTCATATCTACATGTATAAAACAGCGGCACTAAACAGACAGACAGGTGCAATGCAGCTTAGTAGATTTTTTTTTTTTTTGGTAGACTTTTAACTAATTATCGGATACTTGTTATCAGGTGATTGTGGCGTCTTTAATTTGAAGACCATTGAGTGTTTGGCTTTGTGCCATAAATGGGACCAGCTGAAAGATAGCAACATGCCTCTCATTCGTATGAAATACGCAGCTGAGATTTTTGATGAGGTACATAAAGCAGATGAATCCCGGATGTCTGATCCTAACCCTCGAAGTTTATTTGATGACAAGTACGGTTTTCAGACAGACTCCGCTAACTGAGATATTGGTTTGGTAGACCTTTGGGATCTGAAATCGTTTTTTGGTAGATTTAATACTCAGATCCAAACTAATTGGTAGATTTTTGGTATCAGATGTTGTATTTTGGCCGATTTATTACTCATAGCCAGCCTCTTTGATGGTCTTTTGGAATTTAGACGTCGCTTGTGTTTTGGAATTTAAAGCGACTAGATGCTGATGTAAAAGGAACCTGCTTTGTAGTCTACATGCTGGTCCTATTGCTTTACATGAATGGTAGATTTATAACATCATTGGTAGATTTATTGTAATCTTGGTAGATTTATAACATGATTGGTAGATTTATTATTGTAAAATAGTAGAGTTTAGATAAAACAAGTTCCAGATATACAAGTACATAAAACAAGGTTTTCAAGCGGATTATTGCAGTCTATAATAATACAAATACAAGGTTTTCGATTTGTCAACTAAGCTCGACATGTTAGGCGATTATGTCCGCCTTGGCCACAGTTACCACATTTGGGGATCTTCCGAGGACGTTTACTCGCCATGGCGGCTTCGAACGCACCCTTAATCCGAATTTTCTTTGGCCTGCCGGGTTGGTTGCGAACATCAGGCGGGCGACAAATTTTGGTAGCTACTTCATCTGGCACAGGGAGTGCTACGTCTCTTGGCATCACACTAACAGCATACGCTTGTTGCAAGTAACTAGTGTGGTAGTAATGATGGCAAAGAGAGACCGGCGACAACTTCCTCCTATCGGCGGTGGCTATGGCATGTACACAAGGAATTTTATCCAAATCAAACCGTCGACAAGTACATGTTTTCTCTGTCAAATTGACAACATGTGCAGATGTTGTGCCTAAAACCTCTGTACGATGCTGATCAATCTCTTGCACAGGTAAGAGTTTAGCATCTTCAACTCTAGCCTGTCGGCAAGGAATTATTTAGACGTTATATAAGTCTACCAAATAGGAGATATAACTCTACCAAATAAATGAAAGTCTACCTTAAAGGAAAAAGAAAGCCTACCAAATAATTTGAAAGTCTACTTAATATCAGATAGAAGTCTACCAAATAATACAAAGTCTACCTAATAGCAGATACAAGTCTACCAAATAATAGAAAGTCTACAAGGTAAAGTAGTGTCTACCTCAAGCAACTTCTCAACGCCCGTTGTTAGAGTGGTAGCCATGTTATTGGCATTGCCACGTCTTTTAGCAAACCACCTGGTCAGGAGACTCCTTATATCATCCACTAGTCGTACGATAGGCTTACCTCTTGCAGCAGATAGCACCTTGTTTAATAACTCCGCTATGTTGCTAGTGGTGAAATTGTACCTATCACCTTGGAAGTGTACACGACTCCACATACAAATATCTGCCTTCACCAAGTATGCATGCAATGCAGGATTTGCCTCTTGAATCTGAGCAAAAAGGGCATTGAACTCGAGAAGTCTATAAGCAGTGGCAGCCTTCTTAACAAGCTTGAATGTTTCAGCGCCTCTGAATTTCAACATAATGTTCTTATGGAGATGATATGTACAAATACCCCGACTAGCAAGAGGATAAACCTTCCCTATAGCATTTCCTATGGATTTATGCCTATCAGAAATAATGGCAAGTCCTTTCTCATCAGGAATAACACGGTGTAGTT
Organism: Eutrema salsugineum; assembly: GCF_000478725.1. Lineage (NCBI taxonomy): Eukaryota > Viridiplantae > Streptophyta > Magnoliopsida > Brassicales > Brassicaceae > Eutrema > Eutrema salsugineum. Next base: position 9,100,786 of record NW_006256342.1, read on the forward strand.
GTGTAAAAAACCATTCCCAAGACTCATCGTTCTCAGTATCAACAACGGCAAAGGCTACGGGAAAAATGTTGAAGTTTCCATCTTGCGTGGTGGCGAGTAGTAGTGTACCTTTGTATTTTCCATGTAAAAACGTACCGTCGACCACTACCACTTTCCTCATGAAGGGAAACCCCTGTATGCTTGCGCCAAATGAAAGGAACATAAATTTGAATCTATCTTCCTCATCAACTTCTAGCTTGATTAGTGTACCCGGATTTGCTCGCCGAATCATATATAAGTATGAAGGCAGATCTTCATAACCACTTTCAGACGTCCCTAATACTAGTTCTCGAGCATACTTTAGGGCCCGATGTGCTTTCCAATAGTCAACCTGAAAATGAGAAATAATATAGTGAAGTCTACGAAATAAGATAATAACTCTACCAAGTGAGATAATAACTCTACCATAAATATTAAAAGTCTACCAAGCTAGATAATAACTCTACCACAAAATTATATAAGTCTACCAAAGGAGATAATAACTCTACCAAATAAATTATATAAGTCTATCAAAGGAGATAATAACTCTACCAAATAAATTATATAAGTCTACCAAATGAGCTAATAACTCTACCAAATAAATCATATAAGTCTACCACATTGACATTGTAACTCTACCAAATAAATTATATAAGTCTACCAAATGAGCTAATAACTCTACCAAAAATAATAAAAGTCTACCACATTGACATTGTAACTCTACCAAATAAATTATATAAGTCTACCAAATGAGCTAATAACTCTACCAAAAATAATAAAAGTCTACCAAAAGAGATAATAACTCTACCAAAGAAATAATATAACTTTACCACATACCTTTATACTATATCGTTTAGTCAAGGCTTCGGCGACGTGATTTGGTAAGACTTTTGGGCCAACACCTCCCACGAAGTCCTTATATAGCCGGCCTAGAATCTCATGGGTTGCATGGCGGGTGCGTTGTGATCGCACAGTCACAGAACATGTGTGTTCTCGAGTATAAGTTTTAACCCAAAAACATTTGCTGCTCCCAACAGTTGAAGCGCGAACCCTCCATTTGCAACCATCTACCCAACACTTAACAGTTAGCAATTTCTTACTCGAATGATCGACATTGTAGTCGAACTGTGAGCAATGGAAAGAATTTTGAGTCGCATCTCGAAGTCCTCTTTTGTTTCATAACGCTGGCCAACAACTAAGTCTAAAGATGAAATCTCTAGACTTTGAAAGTCGGGAATTGTAGTCGGTCCCCTTTTCTTCGGTGGTAGATTTAGCAAGTCCTCCTCATCTGAAATTTCACGATCTGGACGTTTCTCACGTCTACCGTACTCTTCGTCATCGGAAATTGCACCATCAGGATCTTCACATCCATCAAATCTGGTTGACAAATCCTCTTCTTCTTCATGCATTTCTTTGGCTTGTCCAACTTCAACACCTTGTTGCGGACGATCTTGGCGCACTTGTTCTTCATGGACTTGACTAGGACATGCATCTCGATCTTCGTCTTCATCAACAACTCTCTTCTGAACTTTTTCTTTAATCTCAACACATAAACGAACCGTTTTGTTTTCGTTCTGGAATTGATGCAAAAAACTCTGCAGCTGTCTTGAATTACCAACAAACACAGGAGGTGTATCCAGAGGTAATTTCCGCCGGACTTCAGACGACAACATATAGCTGAACTGAAGCTCATAAAGATGTTGATCCAACCCGAAATCTTCATATGCGATTTCAACCAAATCGGCAAAGGACGTTTTGCGGTCTATCCCTATAAAACTACATCTCCTAGACTGATCTACGATGAAGACCCACCTGGTTTTCTTCAAAACCCAGTTACCACAAACCAAAACAACTTGATCCATGAATATAAAAGTGGATATGAGGCACAAGATCGAAGTAGAAGGAGATGTGGTTGGAAAAAGAGAGGAAAAAATCAACATGCAAGAGTTATCCCAAGTTTAACAGCTCGACGGCGAAACCTAGAGGTTGAAGATAGACTCTGGTTTTGTTCCGTACTTTAGACAATACATACAGGGCAAAAATGTAAAATCGCACTGCCCGATAACTAAGTCTACCACATTGACATTGAATCTAACATTTTACAAACTAATCTACCATATAGGTGACTAAGTCTACCATTAATAAAACATATGTTCTTGTAATGTTTATAGATCTACCAACTAAAGTACAGTATATTTAAGCAGGTGAAAACCCAGCAAAAAACATAAACTTAAGAGCGAGTTGAGATATAAATCTGCTGGTCTTGCGACATAGGTGAGTTTAAACGGTAATAGGGTCGTCTGCGTTTCGGCAATTCCACCGACGGCGAAGGAGTACTCACAGATTATTTGGTATGAACATTCATAACCGCGGTTAACATTTAGTGTTCATAGCATTACACGACTTTTGTTATAGATTATTGGAGTTTTCTATCATTGTTGGGGTTAATGTTCAATGAAAAAGTCACCCTGCTTTAATAAAAGTGATAAAATGCATCTATTTCGTCGTTGAAAGGTTGTTTCTCGGCTATCGGCGGCTGTAGGCCTAAACCCAGAAACCCTAGTAGTTTTGTGTGAATGGTAGACTTTTTTTGATATGTAGTAGAGTTTTAGGATTTTCATTTATAGTAGACTTTTCTGGTTTTTCTGGTAGACTTTCGATGATTATGGTAGACTTTTAATATTTATAGTAGACTTTTGTTTATTTTGATTTGTGTTGTTTAGTACTTTTCTTATCGACGCAGACAATGCCGAGCTATAGCGACAGTTCTTCTGAAGAGCCGGAAATGGACATGTTACAGTGGTCGGGTTTTGGAGATTTCGGGATTCCAGAGAAGTGTTTTTGTGGTCGTGATATGATCCTTAAATCAATGACTGGTGATACGCCAGCAACACCTGGCCGTAGGTACTACACTTGTCCATTCTGGTTGAAGGAGGTAAGTAGCTTGAATATTTGTCTTAAGTTTTCTTAAAATATCCATTTGTTAATCTTTAGTTAACTGTTGTGATACTTAATGTATGAGATTGGCCTGATGTATGTAGGGGAGTCGAGAACATATCTGGAAATGGTGGGATGAGGCTGTTAGAGAGGAATTGGAACGGTTGAAGATTGACCTTGAGAACCATAAGGAGAAATTGCAAGTGCTTGGCAGGGATCAAGCTTTTGATCCTCGTTTCATGCGTTTGGAGAATCGTTTCCAGTCATTGGAGAGGTCTATGGAATGCAATGACTTGGTCGGAGACATTCGGGAAATGAAAGATGAGATACTCCGGCTTCAAGGAGACTTTGTTTGGATGACTGAGCAAAACGCCAGAGGTGACCACTACTTGATGCTGGCGTTGCTGTTCGTGTTTGCAGCCATTGCGTATATGTTAAGTACAAGTCAGTTTCCTTATGTTTAGTACTAAGGAATCTTGGAGTACAACGTAATGTTCCCTTAAGTCGAATGGTAGACTTCTATTATATTGTTGGTAGATTTGTTATAATTAATAGCTTTCGAGTAGTAGACTTCTTTGTAAAAGACTTGTCATGTTCCCTTATTTCAATTACAATCGAACGAATGGTAGACACATAAATCTACTTAACACAACATAAATAGTAATAGCTTTCATATAAGTCTACTTCACAATGAAAACAAATCTACTTAAGTAAACATAAGTCTTTCATCAAACATGAAAGTACAACTATTGATGCAATCAACGAGGCCATTCCATACAAAATGACGGTATTATCCACCAGAAAGTGGCACACTCCAATTTCCAGAAGCAGGATTCGCAAAGTTGATCCCCATAGGTATCGAGCAGGTATTCATCTCCCATCCAACGCAGGTCTGGTACTTTGAGACAACCACAAATCCTTGTACTTAAAGATTTTTTATAAGCCTGGAAAACCATTTCCACCAGTTCCTCGGGCTTCTGGAAATTGAACGGAGGCATGAAGATCTTTTCCATAGTCAATCTCATTTTCGTTGCATCTTCCCGGGAGAGAGCTTTAACGGAGTTGAATACCTCTGATGTGCCATCGATGGTTAGATGTAACATAGTGTGGCAGTACTTACCCAAGAGAAATCCATTGTCTGATGCCATTTTAATGAAATCCAACCCAGCTTGGAGGCTATTTTCGAAAAAAATCAGCGATAAACCTCTTCGCAGTTGTGCGGATGGATTTCCTGCCTCCAAGCACCGTGTGAAGAATGCACCCACCCTTCCATGTTGATCCCACTTCCACGGCGCGATAAAGTTGATTAAATCAACTTTCCTAAGAAAACCCGCTTCGTTAGAGATGTTGTTAAGTGTTTTCGACAAAACTTTTGCAAGACAAAGATCCGCATACGAGTTTGAAGATATTTTTAACAATATCTCGCACAAAAGATCAGAAGGGAGCGAGTTGAGATTCGCCATAGGAAAATCGGGATGGGAAATGAATCTTCTCGGTTGTGGTATTTATAGAGAACTTACACTTCTTTAAATCGATGCAACGGTTCTTTGGTAACGGTTTCACATAACCGTTACCAAAAGTCTACCAGAGGGACGAAAATAGAAAGACGTACAACACTGCAACCATAAGTCTACCAAACGGTAGGTTTTTTCGTAGATAGAACAATTCTTTTAGCACAAAAAAGTAATTTCATTCCATAAAGTCAAATGTCTGCCAAACATTAACTACTAAGTCTACCTCAAGCATGAAAAATAACTCTACCATATAAACAAGTCTACCATAAGCATGTCATATGTCTACTTTTTTATCATAAATGTACCGCAAAAGGAAATAAGTCTACCAACTCAGGAAATAAATCTACTTCATTGTCAATAAATCTACCGAAAAAGTCAACTATGCTAGAAAGTCAACGCTTTTTTAACAAGTCTACCAAAACTTTTGACAAGTCTGCCATTCATAACAACAAATCTACCGAAACATAATAAATCTACCTATCATCGTCAAAACTCTACCAAAATAAGTCTACCAACATTTAAAAACTCTACCAACTTTCGAATAAATCTACCATCGACCTAATAACTCTACCGACAAAATTTCTGCGTTGACCAAAATTTCATAAGTCTACCGTCATAGCTTGGTAGACTTATTAAATTTTGAGCGCCATAATCAGCCTACGTGGCATTAAAAAGTAATGACATTTTCGTAATTAGGTTTTTTTTCAACAAAGACGAAAATGGTGTTTTGGGTATGCTAGGTTGGTTTTGTAAAAAAAATAAAAGTGCGTCGAACGAGTAATATAGATACTTTCTAAGGTTAATGTAGTAATCCTCCCTCATTATTATGTAGGTTCCACCATTGTTGGAAATTCTTCTAACCGACGTTCCTTGATATTTCCTATAAATTGAAAATAAATCTATTTTAAAAAACTCAGTTTGATTTATACTTCATTCATCCGACTTAAACTATGTCCTTTTATTCCCAAAGGTCATCAGCTAAAGTATTTGTGAAGAACTTATATACACTTGATTTATAAAGTGTGGCGTATAATATTCCCTAAGGTCATCAGCTAGAATATTTGTGAAGAACTTATATACACTTGATTTATAAAGTGTGGCGTATAATATGATAATACTCTTGTTTCTTAGGGTATTTGCTTTTGGTTTGGTTTTTTTTTTATGTTTTCTAGTTTTTCCGTTTTATAAAAGCTTAAACTATATAAGAACGGTTCCTAATTTGGTTTGGCATTGTTTGATTTTCTTTGGTTTACGGCATATTAGCTATATAAAAACTATAACCATATAAAACCTATGGTTTGGTTTTGGGTTTTTCGGCATTTGTTTACAATTTCTTAAATTTCTTCCAAAAAGTGTAAAAATTTCAATGCACACACACAAGCATAATGTTTATCAAATACTTCAATAGTCCATGTTTCGTTGCAACATGAATTTGATATTGAGTCTGATTGATGACTCTGTTTAAACAAGGCCATTAAAAAATTTTGAGTGGTTATAGCAAAAGCGGTTAGAAAAGAGGCGATTAAAAATAACGGTTAGAAAAAATGGTTTTATAACAGAAAGCGGTTGAAAATTAAGCTTAATTGGTAGCATTACAGTGGTTAAAATAATGTAAATGTATAAAATTATTATTACAATGTTTTTTAGATAACTATTTATAAAATGATATAATAATACATAGTTTAAACTTGATTATATGAAATTTGAATAAACAAATATAACAATTATTATTTATGAAATATTTTTTAAACAATTCAAAATAACTCCTCTTGTTTTATATAACTTGCATCATTCACCTATGATCTGCTGTAATTTGGTTACGAATTGTTGCCATATATATATATTTGTTCTCATAATTTATAATAATCTATGTAAGATTAAAAATATATGCACAGCCAATGTTTGATCCTTTGGTGGACTGACTTGAATATACTAACACATCTATTTTCTGATTTTTTTGGTTTTGTCGAGTGAATTGAATGATTAAAAAAAAACAACAAACATATACATATAAATAAAATTTTTTTTACTAGTTTATTATTAAAAATTAATATTAAACCACAAATTTTATTATTAAAAAAAATTCTGGCTACAATCGCTCGTTTGCTCGAAACGTCCATTTTTCACAGTTTGTAACCACTCAAATATTAACCTCCAACTGCTCGAATCATCCTTTAAACGCCCGTTTCAAACGCAGATTACAGCCATGGTTTTAAATGCTTTCTCCAACCGATCTTGCTGATTAGTAGCATTTTTTCACCGTCCTTGCCAACCGCCCGTTTAATGCTACCAATCAGACCCTTAATTACCATGCTCTAAAATTAACTTCCTAATCCTAACTTTAGTTAAATGCTATTCTAGGCAGTGACAGAGGCAAATCAACTGATAGAAAAAAAAATGCTTTCAATTCGAATCACAAATTTAATGTTTTTTTTTCTAGATCACCCAAGTGCTAGTGTGTGTTGTAGAAATCTAGATGACGAATCCTCATTCCTCAAGGAACTAAGCTATAACTCACTAGGAATGCAAGAAATGAAATAAGCTAGAACAAGCAAGTGTTGTGGTTTTTATGTAACAATCCTTACTGCAAGTCTGCAAGAATTGAAAAGTAAACAAAGAACGAAAAGATGCAAAAGAAATTAAACAAAGCAAAGAGCAAGCAAACAATTACAAAGCAATAATATCTATGTTTTCCACCATTGTTCCCTAAACATGTAGATTTATATTGAGTTTGATTTTGTCTAACCAATTGCAAAGCCATAATATGTATGATTTAAAAGATACACTGTCTATGCTGTTATGTGTCTCTGCACTTTCATCTCCATACACTTCTTCAGTTTCACAATCTCCATGGTTCCAGACATTTGAAGTTATTTCCGTTTTTATGAACATGAAGGGACTTTATTTTTTCCTCTTCTTTGTCTCTGCACTGTCATCTCCATTTGTTTCTTCGTATGCTTCGTTTGTCTCCATTGATCCCGACCTCTTGAAGAAACATCAATTATCTCTGAAAGGAGTGAATTTGCGATTTATTCCATTTCCTACTCATGCAAGCTATAAAGAGAAAAAGAAAGAATGTTAGAAAGCTGATAAAGTTTTATCTCTTACTTAAAAAGGCGAGAGAGATTTGTAGTTACCATGTTCTTGTATGGCCTTGAATCTTGATATACATTGGATGAGTATGGGGATAAAAACAAAAAAGTGTTTCATCGAGCAGTGAAAATAAGAGAGGCCATGAATGGTATTCGTGAGCTTGAAGATAATGGGATTTTGATCACGGGTCAAACTGAAATCAAGGAGAGGGCAGTCGAACATTTCAATAAAATTCTAAACGATTTGCCAGGGGATATTAGTACAGTGAGTCCATATGAACTGAGAGATTTACTGCCTTATAGGTGCGCACGCTGAGGATCAAGTGTTGTTATTAAGGGCTGTGTCGGAAGCAGAGGTCAAAGGGGTTCTCTTTGCTATGGCATCAAATAAATCTCCAGGACCAAATGGATATACTGTTGAATTTTTTATGGAGAGCTGGCCAATTATTGGGAAAGATCTTGTCATCAGCATACACTCTTTCTTCATTAAAGGATTTTTCCCTAGAGGAGTTAATTCGACGATCTTGGCATTGGTCCCTAAAAAGGAAGGAGAAAAAAGCATGAAAGACTATAGGCCTATTGCTTGTTGCAATGTTCTCTATAAGATAATTTTGAAAATATTGGCTAATCGGTTGAAACAGATTCTCCCCCAGTTTCTGGCACCGAATCAGTCAGCTTTTGTCCAGGATCGGCTCCTACTAGAAAATCTTCTGCTTGCATCTGAATTGATTTCTGGGTATGACAAAGCTTCAATCTCACTTAGGTGTGCTCTGAAGATCAATATTTCAAAAGCTTTTGATTATGTGCAATGGAGTTTCATTCTGAACATTTTGGAAGCTTTGAACCTATCATCTGAGTTCATTCCCTGGATTGGTGTATGCATATCCACGACATCATTCTCAGTGCAGGTAAATGGGGAACTATCAGGATATTTTAGGAGTTCAAGAGGTCTGAGACAGGGCTGTTCGCTATCTCCATATCTTTTGTCATATGTATGAATGTTCTCTCTGCTATGCTTGATAATGGAGTGAACCAGATATGTTCAGCTATCATTCAAAGTGCTCGAACATAGGTCTTACCCATTTATGCTTTGCAGACGATCTAATGATTTTTCGGAGGATTCCCTAAGATCTATTGAAGGTATTCTAAAGGTCTTTGATGAATTCTCCAAAATGTCGGATTTGAAGATCAGTGTAGAGAAATCTACAGCCAATCTAGAAGGAGTGACAAATGCTGTCATAGCCCAAATATCGCAATGATTCTCCTTTACTTTCGACGTGCTACCAGTTCGATACCTTGGACTTCCTCTTCTCATCAAGAAGATGAGCTCGTTGGACTATATTTCTCTCATTGATAAGATTAAACAATGAATAAACTATGGACAGCGAGGGCATTGTCGTTTGCTGGCGTACAGCTACTCCAATCGGTCATTGCTAGTTTGACGAACTTCTGGATGTCAGCTTTCAACCTGCCCAATAGGTGTATCGATGAAATAGAGAGCATAGGCTCTGGCTTTCTTTGGTCTGGTCCTGATCTTATTACTAGAAAAGCAAAGGTCGCTTGGGAAGATGTCTGTAAGCTAAGGGACAAAGGAGGTTTGGGCTTACAAAACTTGCAAGTGGTGAATGAGGTATGTGTCCTTAAGCTTGTGTGGAGGATCTTGACGGAACATAACTCTTTGTGGGTTAGATGGATTCGTTCGAATCTTATGCGTGGCAACTCCATTTGGAAAACGCTAGCTCTTACTAATGGATCTCCTGGATCTTGGATGTGGAAGCAGATTCTTAAATGTCGACAACAAGCAATCCAGTTTCTTAAAGTTCAGCCTGGTAATGGTCGGTCCACAACATTTTTGTATGATAACTGGTCGGATCTGGGGAATATCTTACCACATATGGGGGCTCGAGGTGTTATTGAATTGGGTATTTCAGATGTGGCATATTTAGATGAGGTAATGCTTTCTCATAGGAGACGACGACACAGAGTCTTGATTCTTAACAAGGTGGAGGATGAGATAGCGAATTTCAGGCTGCGATATAACCAGGAGACTGAGGACTTGTATTTATGGAGATGGAAGGAAGACAAGTTTAAGGCTCACTTTAGCACAGCTCCAACACGAGATCAGTTGCGCATTAGATCATCAACAGTATCTTGGCACAAAGGAGTTTGGTTTAAGCGTCATTTCCCTAAGTTTAGGTTCATTACCTGGTTTGCAATGCATAATCGGCTGACAACAGGGGATCGTATGCGAGCTTGGAATGCCAACATCTCCTCAGTCTGTGTTCTATGTCGAGATCCATGGGAAACAAGGAGTCATCTTTTTTTCTCTTATCCTTTCTCGACAAAATTATGGGAGAGATCAGCAAGAGGGATTCTGCAACAGATTTTTCTACGGATTGGTTCATCATATCTGATCTTGTATCAAAGCCATATAAGAGTTATCTGCAGAGCTTTACTATATGATATGTGTTTCAATTGACGATCTATGTTTTGTGGAGAGAGAAGAACACTTGAAGGCATGACCATATTCCAGCAACAGAGCAGACCTTAATCAAGACCATGGACAAAGAGAATGAGGAATTGTTTTAGCACTATACGACTTCTTGGAGACAAAAGATTTGATGAGGGACTGCAAAATTGGTTTGCATCCTATGCTGCAAACTAGAGAAAAAGTAATGGCTTTAGTTGATCTAAACGCTCGCACTTTTGATGTAGAAACGGTTTTTTTTTTGTTCGAATAAATTTAACATTTATTCAAAAAAAAAAAACTTAGAAACTGTGATGACAGAAGCGCATGAAACTGCAAAACAACATAAACGATCAAAATAGTAGTTGGAGATAGTATGTATAATCAGATTCACCAAGATATCTGCATTTGGTCCTGAAAAATTTTTGAATCACATTTATAGATAAATAGGAAACAAATCAAGAGGGAACTGCCTCACCATTTTCTTCTTCTTCGTCACTCTCTCAACTTTTGTTTTTTGAATAAAATGTTAAATTATATTCAAAGAAAAAATAAAATAAAAAATTTACAATTGATTTCTAGCATTTTATGAAAAAATTCTTAAAGAATACAGTTGTTTATATGTTTCTTCTTGTGCCAAACCAAGTGCACAAACCGTTTTCATACCTCCTTTTGCCATTCCGATGAAGTGAGCTCAGTCTATTCTGCATTGTGATGTCAGTTTCTTGATGAAGAGACCTGATGGATTTGGTGGCTCTCCGTGTCTTCTATTATTTATCTCGCACCAGATCGTATGTATTGCTGCCTGAAATATGTATCAGAGGATGAAGGTCCTTGTTGCATCATACGGTGAACGTGTTACACACTTAATCACCTCCGTCCATTGCTCTAAGAATCCAGTCCCCATAATCCTCTTCACTAGCTCTGTCCACACTGCTTTAGTATATGGACAAATGAATAATAGATGTTCTCTGCTTTCAAGTGTTTAGATGCCGAGAACAACCTGTAGATGCCGAGATATTCCACCTTCCCATTCTGATCCCTGTTGAGAGTCAATTCTTTGCAGCTAACCAAGCGACGAAAGAGTACTTTGGAGTGGCTCCCGAAAACCAGAAACCTCGTGAGGGTTCCCACACAGCACCTGTTGTTCTCATTGCTTCCCCTGTTTCCTTCGAATTGAATTTGTTTTTATAATCTCCGCCTTTTCCTCTCCATAAAGCTACATCTTCCTCGTCTTGGGTTCTTTGCTGTTTGGTGATCTGTATTACCTCCTCCACTTGCATTAGATACTGGTTTTGGTGTCTTCTTCTCTTATTATGATCAAGCAATTTCACGAGAGAAGCGTTACTTATTATTCCAAGGTCTATACATCCTCTCCAACCCAGCGTATCATACAAGAACCCAAGCTGCTCCATTTGTCATACCAGAAGGAAACTCGGTATCCATTCTGAACTTCACTCCATAATTATTTTTGTGCCAAATCTCTATATTTGAGCATTTTTTCCCAGATCCAGGATCCTAAAGTTGTTGTTTCCTTAACTGCCCAAAAAGAGTTTTTCCTTATCAGATGCTTGTGGATCCAATTCACCCAAAGAGAGTCCCTAGCAGATAACAGCCTCCAAATAAGCTTTCATACACAGACTTTGTTTACCAGCTCCAAAGGTTTGATTCCCAATCCACCTTCCTCTCTCAGTGAGCAGACGACCTTCCATGAGACTGGCTTTTTTTTGCATTAAGATCTTGACCAGACCATAAGAAAGCTGCACAAAGTTTGTCTATATCTTGTATACATGATTTAGGAAGTTTGAATGCAGCCATTCAGAAATTTGTCAGACTAAATATTACAGACTTAAGAAGTTGGAGGCGGCCATCGAAAGAGAGATTCTTGGCCGACCAAGATCCTATCTGATTCCTAATTTTCTCAACCAATGGATTGTAGTCTGACTTATGCATCTTCCTGGTTAGCAAGGGTAGGCCTAAATACCTTACTGGTAATGTGCCATGCTCAAATGGGAATTATCCTAGGATCTCATCCTTGTGTTGATCAGCAATGCCAGCCATATACATTGTCGATTTCTCAATACTAATATGCAATCCTGAATGAGTTGCAAATTCCTCAAACATTTTCAATACCCGAACAATAGAATGCTTTTTCTCCAACAACAAATACCGTTAGATCATCAGCAAAACTCAAATGAGTTAAATTAAAATCTTTGCAGCCTGGATGGTAGCTGATCCTTTTGTCTTCATACAGATGACAAACAAGTAGAAAGACAGAGAGCAACCTTGTCTTAATCCTCTAGCACTACCAAAGTATCCAGCCAGCTCACCATTTATTTGGACTGAGAATGATACAGATGCAATACAGAGGTGTATCCAATGCACATACTTGGCCGGGAATTCCATTGCCCTTAGAATGTTTAGTAAAAATTTCCATTGCACTGAATCAAAGGCTTTGGAAATGTCTATCTTCATAGCACATCTTGCAGAGATGTTTTCCTTATGATAATATTTTACTAGCTCAATAGCTAGTAATAGTTTTCCATAAGTAAGCAATTTTTGACAAAGGCTGATTGATTCGGTGCAATAAACTTAGGGAGGATGATCTTCAAACGGTTCGCTAAAATCTTTGATATCAGTTTGTAGATGAAATTACAGCAGGAGATTGGTTTGTAATCCTTCATAGTTAAAGCTTCTTTTTTCTTTGGAATCAGAGCCAATATTGTTGAGTTGATACCCTTTGGTAATAACCCCATCTTGAAGAAGGATTGCACTGCGATCAGGAGATCTTATCTAACTATCGACCAAGATTCTTTAAAAAACTCAACTGTATATCCATCTGGTCCTGGGGACTTGTCCCTTGGCATGGAGAAGAGGGCCTTCTTAATTTATGTTTCACTAACTTCATGAATGAGAAGCTGCTTATCTTCTTCTGCACATTTGTAATCAACAATGTTTTCTGGATCTTCTATCTCCCATGGGGTGTAATCTTGATGCAGCACATCTTATCATATCTATCTTAAAGTTTCTATTTCCTTATTATTTTTGCTATGGGTTTTTACTTATGTTTGGTTTTCATATTACTTGGGCTTTAAGACTATTTCCTTTTCGTATTTGTTTAAGGTTTTCGTCTAGCAGCTATTATAAATAGCTTCCTCTTTGTAACGAGAAACCAACTTTGCTTTTATTGAATTATTCAGAGCTTTTCAAGCTTATATCTCTCTTGTTTCTCGGCTATTCCTTCGAATCAACGAGCTACAAGCTTTCTACTTTGTTCGGCTATTCTGTGAATCAACGAGCAATCGAGACGTTACGCTTACGCTACGCAAGTTTTGGTATCAGAGCCAGCACCGTTCCTGTTGTGTTCTTTTCGATCCGAGATGGCTCCTAAGCGCAACCCCCAGCATCAACAAGACGTACGCAACGAAGAATCAGTTAACGAGTGGGCTGAGCTTCGTCGAACGCTCTTGGCTATGCAGGAAAATATTCAGGCCACGATCACCACCTCCATTCAGGAACTCGCAGAGACAGTCTTGAACCATCGCGAGCAGCATCGCCAACAACAGTCATCGCAGGGTTCAGATGAGGAATCAGTCGACTCGCGTGTTAATCCGTTTGCTCGGGATCAGCAAAGGCGACAGCGTGTCGGGGATCGCGGGTTTGACAGAGGCGATCGGAACTGGGAATCGAGCTTTAAAGTGGAGATTCCAGAATTTCATGGTGGCGCACGCGGAGACGAGCTCCTTGACTGGCTTGTCGCTGTGGATGAGGCGATGGAATTCAAACATGTTCCTGAAGATCGTAAGGTTGCTCTTGTTGCAACGAAGTTTCGTGGCAGAGCTGCATCCTGGTGGATGCAATTGAAATCGACAAGGTCTCGCACCGGTAGAGACAAAATCAGTACATGGGACAAATTGCAGAAGCATCTCAAACAAGCGTTTTTGCCGCAGAACTATGATCACACAATGTATACGAGACTACAGAATCTGCGTCAAGGGTCGCGTACTGTTGATGAGTATGCCGACGAATTTTTTCTCTTGGTGACGCGTAATGAGATCTTTGACTCTGAGATACAGCTAGTATCACGCTTTATTGGAGGCTTAAGACAACAGATCCAGACCGCGATGATACAGTTCGATCCTACCTCTTTGGCAGAAGCGCACCGTCGTGCAGTGGCTTTTGAGCAACAATTTAAATCGGGTTCCAACTGGTCTTCAGCTAACCGCAACCGTGTCATTGGGTCAACAAATGGGGAAGCGGCTCAGGCCAATCACACGGGCAAGGACATTGTCGATGGGTCTCAGAACAGTGGTCCTAACCAAGACAATGCTGGTGACGTCCAAGCATTGCGTCGCTCGTCGCGACCTAACATGCTCTGTTGCTACACGTGCGGCAAGCAGGGTCATCTTCAGACGGCCTGCCCAAAGAAATCTCGTCGTGGGTTGCTCATAGATGAGATCAAATGGGACGGTGATGATGAGGAGGGGCAGGAACTCGAGAATGACGAGCTACCTGTAAAACATACTTCGGGCGACCATGGTCAGTCATTGGTGGTTCGTGTCTGCATATCCCCGGTAGCGAATAAGGAACCGTGGCTTAGATCGAATATCTTTCAGTCTACCTGTACGATCAAGGGCAAGGTGTGCCGATTTGTTATCGACTCTGGTAGCTGTCGGAATGTGGTGTCGGAAAAAGCATGTCGTAAACTGAGTCTGCGACGGGAGGAACATCCTGCTCCGTATAAACTGACTTGGCTGAAAGACGATACCGAGGTTCGCATCACTCATCGCACGTTGGTCTCGTTCTCCATCGGTACCCACTACAAAGACAAGCTCTTTTGTGATATCGTACCTATGGATGTCAGTCATTTGTTTTTGGGCCGTCCATGGCAGTATGATCGTTACGTCATGCACCATGGGAAGAGCAACACTTACTCGTTCGTGTTTACGAACAGGCGTATCATCCTCACTCCGAATCCTCCATTCTCGCCATCTCCATCGCGAGCATTGTCGGAGCTGTCTCCTCCACACGCCGTTGAGTGTACTCCTCCTACGCCAGTTCTATTGTGTTCATTAACTTTGTTTCAATCTGAGTTTCAGGACACAGGGTTTGCGATTGTTCTTTTGTCCTCTTCAGTGCCATCAGATGCACCTAGCGTGTTACCTCCACAGATAGCGGGCTTATTAGAGGAGTTCAGGGACGTGTCGCCGAGTGAGTTGCCACAGGGACTCCCTCCTCTTCGTGATATTCAGCATCACATTGATCTTGTTCCAGGCGCGTCTTTACCAAATCGTCCTCACTACCGCATGAGTCCCCAAGAGCATGAGGAGTTGCGACGTCAGGTTGAAGCGTTGATCGCAAAAGAACATGTCAGGGAGAGCTTAAGTCCTTGTGTGGTTCCAGCGTTGTTGATACCCAAGAAAGATGGTTCTTGGCGTATGTGTGTGGACAGCAGAGCGATCAACAAGATTACTGTACGATATCGCTTTCCTATTCCTCGTCCTGATGATTTGTTGGATCAGATTGGTAGTGCAAGGTCTTCTCTAAGTTGGATTTGAAGAGTGGATATAACCAAATTCGAATTCGCCTAGGAGATGAGTGGAAGACAGCTTTTAAGACGTGTGAGGGATTGTTTGAGTGGCTTGTGATGCCTTTCGGTTTGTCCAATGCGCCCAGTACCTTTATGCGCGTGATGAACCAGGCTTTGCGCGCCTATATTGGCAAGTTTGTGGTGGTGTATTTTGACGATATTCTGGTGTTTAGCGCGTCGCTGGAGGACCATCTTTCTCATTTGCGTGAGGTTCTTTTGGTGCTGCGTAAGGAAATATTGTTTGTCGCGGCACAGAAGTGTGAATGGGGCGTCTCTAGAGTGTTGTTTTTGGGCTATGTGGTTTCGGCTAAGGGCTTGCCTATGGACGAAGGAAAGGTGGCTGCGGTGCGCTCTTGGCCCGAACCTAAATCCATTTCGGAGGTGCGTTCGTTTCATAGTCTGGCGTCGTTTTATCGACGGTTTGTCTCTCATTTCAGCACCATTATGGCTCCTTTGACTGATTGAATGAAGGCCGATACCTTTTGTTGGACCCCAGCGGCTAGTGCTGCGTTTTCCCTCGTCAAGGAGAAGCTCACCACAGCTCCAGTTCTTGTGTTACTGGATTTCACTGAGACCTTTGAGCTACATTGCGATGCTTCTAAATTGGGGATTGGCGCAGTCTTGAGTCAGAATTCTCGCCATGTCGCATTCTTTAGCGAAAAGTTATTAGGGACTCGTTGTCGTTACAGTACCTATGACGTGGAGTTCTACGCTGTGGTGCAGGCCATCAAGCACTGGCGTCACTATTTGGTGCATCGTGATTTCATACTCTTTACCGATCATGACGCATTAAAGCATTTGGACAGTCAGGTGAAAGTGTCTTCTCGGCATGCCTCGTGGATTGCTTTCTTGCAGCAGTTTACTTTCTCAATTCGACCTAAAGCAGGAAAGTTGAACCGTGTGGCAGATGCTCTCAGCCGACGGCGTTCTTTGTTGACGACGATACATACTACAGTTCCAGGTTTTGCGCCGTTTTCAGAGCTCTATCCATCTGATCCGTTCTTTGGTAAAATTTTTGAGACAGTCAAGGCTGGTCAGCAAGCAGATTTTACCTATACCGATGGCTTTTTTTTTCAAGGGAGTCCAATTATGTATCCCTGATTGTAGCCTTCGCCTGCGAGTGATCGAGGAGCTCCACAATGAAGGTCATGTGGGCAGGGATCGCACATTGCAGCTTGTATCGGCATCTTATTACTGGCCGTCCCTTCGTCGCGATGTGGAGCGATTTGTGGAGCGTTTTCGAGCGTGTCAACTGGCTAAAGGTCAAGCTTCGAATGCGGGGTTGTATCTTCCATTTCCGATACCAACACAGCCATGGACTGACTTGAGTATGGACTTCGTTCTCGGGCTTCCTCGTTCCCAACGCGGCAATGATTCGATCTTTGTTGTTGTTGATCATTTCTCCAAAATGGCTCATTTCGTGCCATGTAAGCGAACAACGGATGCCGTGAGGGTTGTTTCTCTCTTCTTTCAGGAGATCTACAGGTTACATGGTTTGCCGTCGTCTATTGTTTCTGATCGCGACACACGTTTTCTAAGTCACTTTTGGCGTTCGTTGTGGAAGCTTTTGCATACGCGACTTGACATGAGCACCGCTTATCATCCCCAAACGGATGGACAAACGGAGGTGATTAACCATGCTCTGGGTAATATGCTGCGATGTCTTGTTGGTGAGAACATTCGCGCGTGGGAATCTTGTCTCTGCCAAGCGGAATTCGCACACAACCGGGCAACTAATAGGAGTTCCGGTTTTTGCCCATTCGAGGTCGTTTAAAGTCTTCTACCTCGGGGACCGTTAGATCTTACTACCGTTCTGGACAGGCGTCGCTTTCATGGTCGTGCAGTAGATTTTGTGGAGGCATTGCAGGATACACA
The DNA here is from genome assembly GCF_000478725.1 of Eutrema salsugineum. Lineage (NCBI taxonomy): Eukaryota > Viridiplantae > Streptophyta > Magnoliopsida > Brassicales > Brassicaceae > Eutrema > Eutrema salsugineum. Next base: position 9,118,279 of record NW_006256342.1, read on the forward strand.
TCGACAGACTCATGATCAGCTTAGCTTGTCTGCGCAAAAGTACAAGCGTCGTGCTGATGGAAAGCGTCGTGCTGATGGAAAGCGTCGCGAGGTGATTTTTGAACCCCGTGATTTAGTGTGGGTTGTTCTCACAAAGGATCGTATGCCATCACAGGAGTACAATAAGCTTCGTTCTAGAAAGATAGGTCCCGTCGAAGTACTACAGCGCATCAATAACAATGCGTACAGGTTGAAGCTTCCTCCTCACCTTAAGACCGCTGATGTTTTTAACGTCAAATACATCTCTAAGTATCAGGGCGATAATGACATTCCAGATTCAGAGACGAATCTTCTTCTACCCGGAGGGACCTGATGCAGCGCATCTTATCATATCTATCTTAAAGTTTCTATTTCTTTATTATTTTTGCTATGGGTTTTTACTTTTGTTTGGTTTTCATATTACTTGGGCTTTAAGACTATTTCCTTTTCGTATTTGTTTAGGATTTTCGTCTAGCAGCTATTATAAATAGCTTCCTCTTTGTAACGAGAAACCAACTTTGCTTTTATTGAATTATTCAGAGCTTTTCAAGCTTATATCTCTCTTGTTTCTCGGCTATTCCTTCGAATCAACGAGCTACAAGCTTTCTCCTTTGTTCGGCCATTCTGTGAATCAACGAGCAATCGAGACGTTACGCTTACGCTACGCCAAATCTGTTGGCTTATAGTTTAGAAAATCTCGGAAATGATTCACAGCCTCTTATTTGATACCCTCAGAGTCCAAGACTATAGTCCTATCTGCTCGGAGAACCTCACTGATCTTGTTTCTCAGAGCTCTGGTATTTACTGCTTTGAAAAAAGCTTTTATGTTGTGATCCCCTGCTCTCAGCCAGAACAGTTTTGCCCTCTGCCTGAAAATTTTTTCCTCTATATCTGCCAGATGGTTCCATCTCTCATATGATTGCCGTTCCTCTTCCACTGCCTGATTTGTGGCTGCTCTCAAACTATCACGAAATAAAAACAAATTGTTAAGAATGGAGAGATGAAGATATCAAAAGAAAAACATTAAAAAAGCATACGAAAAGAAAATAAATATAAACAATTAAAAGCCTAAAGAAAAATGGGATAATGAAAAATATGGGAAAACAAAAACTTTAAATGATAAATTGAGAAAGTTAAATAGTATGAGAGAAAATGATAGAAACGATTATTATGGTTATTAATAATTTTTTAAAAATAAAAATAGACATGGCAGGATTGGAAGTCGAAAATCAAAAACCGAAATGAAGATCTAAAAAGATAAAATTTATACATAAAATAAAATAAAACTGCGTTTCTCCTACCCTTCTATTACGAAGTCTAAAATGCATGATTAGTTCAACAAAACTCTGCATTGTATTCGTCATCGATTGATCGATATATGGTTCTTTCCTTCCTAACAAGTTGTTGACAAAAAAAAAAAGGTTAGCTTTAATGTTACTTAGAAAATGTAACATATTATTTTTGGAAGCATAATAAACGTGCCAACTGCCAAGACACCAAACTATTAACGAAAATATTATAATATGTGATTGTAGTTTAGCGCAGCATTTCAAACTAATCTTCTATCGTATTCAATAGGGATAATCTTAAAATCAGATCTCAGATCTTTAAAACATTTTAGAATTCAATGAGAGAAGATGAACTTCCAAGAGTTCATAATATTCTAAACCTTTGCGTGCTTGGTTTTTTAGAGCATCACAAATTAAAAAAAAAAAAACGAAAGATTTTAGTTTATAGCACCCGACTAATCCCCTAAGGCGAGTTTAGTCGTCCAGTAATCCAATCACCGGGTTTATAAATGGGTCTAAAACAGAACACTATTTTTAACAATCCATAGTATTCATCATCATCAGTAACGCTCTTATATGTATAAGCTAAATCATAAATTGTAAACAGACATTTATTAATTTGTGGGATTGGAAACAATACAAATACGCTAACACATCAACGAAGAAGAATATGAAGACAAAATACCATGAGGCAATTTGGAGAAGAGAAACAACAATGGAGCCACAAATTAACATTGAGAGATCATAATAATATGTTTGCATCATCAATTCTTGCGAAGCACGATGAGGTACTGCATTCCGGGTTTGGCATTGTGGAAACGAGGAAGTTCTTGGCGTGCCTTGGCCTCTATGAGCTCAAAGGCTTTTGTAATAACTTCTCCTCCAAAATGTGCTGATAAGAAAGATCCAAAGGAGGCCCTGCAAGAGACGGCCAAGATCTTGGGGTCAATCGTAAACTCTCCCTTGGAGTGAACAATATCCTCGAAAGCCTCGATTGTGAACTTCCCGTTCTCCTTTATGATTTGCCTTATCTCTCCTTCTTCTGCAAAGTAGAGTGGTGTGCTGAAAGAATCCACCTTGTCTTGCTCAATGACACCCTTTTAATCAAAGAAGAAGAAGAAGAAGAAGAAGATAATGTTAGTTATGTAATTTTAAGTGTTGATTCAACTAATTAGTTAACATCCTAATATGTACCTGTTGAGCAAGATCGTTAAGAGAATCTCCGACAATATCCAACACAATTCCTTTAGCGGTCTCGGACATCTTAACTCCGTCTCTTAGACACGACCCAAAAAGCAACATCAATCCCCCGGGGACAAGCTCTTCAGCTCTAGCGTCTAGTAGATTCTTGGTGTCAGCCGAGTACTGATCAAGATAAGCTTTCTTGACCGCTTCGTTGAAGCCAGTGCAGTGCATGTCTCTGTTCCACGAGGGAGAGTCCCGGTCAGTGATCCCTTTGGGGATTTTGGAGGTGAAATGAAACGCGTAATTGATAACTCCAATGTGGAAACTCTGCTTAGGAAGAACACGTTCGAAGAAAGAACCAGGAACCCCGGCGCTATAGTATCGCCTGCCCTGAGGAAGTGACTGGAAGAGAGTGTTGAAATCGTTGGTGGTAAAGTCGTTGAAGAGGACTTGAAACTCGATGTTATCTGCCGGGTTTTGTCCGGTTTCTTTACGGTACTTGTCTTCTACAGCATCTATTATGTTTTGGACGGCCACAAAAGTGTTTGGTCCAGTCGCACAACCGAAATCCGCTACACTGAAGCGATCAGAGATCATGTCAAGGCTGAGTTTTGATGAGATTGCCTCGTTCATCTTTTCTTTTGCGGCTTCCAACAACGCTCTCTGTGAGAAACCAAATCAAAGAGGAGATTATAATACATAATATCAATCCAAATACCACGTAGGAAGTTTAAATATCAGAATTGCAGATCTTAGACAGAAATTTCAAAATCATTTAACCTGATAGTATGAATTCTGGTTGTAACTCTCAGGACCTTCTCCTCCAACCATGACCCATTCTGGAGTGGCAGACATGATTGATCTTCTCTTTCTCTGTTCTCACTCTTCTTTTCTTGTTTGGTAGTTAATATTTGATGAGAATTGTGATAATCAGCGGCTGCCTCGATGCATATTTATATACTCAACACATGCCTCGTGCTATCTCCTTGCTCAAGGCATAAAGGTAATCAGTTTAACTGATTAAAAATATATGAAAATGGTTGAATAATTTTAGTCAATATTATTGACTGAAAATAATTATAATAGCCAACCACACACTTAGCTCTGTCCTCATTTTACATGTGGCTTTTTTTCTTTCGCATTATTTAATCTTAACAATAATATAACGTAGAAAAATCAAAAATGTACTATACGACTTTTATTACTCCAAGACAAAAATAATTCTGAATGAAGAAAGGTCCTTGATAGAATTATAAGGTCAAATGACAATGAAATAAATATTAATAAGATTGTTTCGTGAGATGTTAAGAAAGAAAAAAAGACAATAGCATTGATTTGACATTAATTATGGTTTCAACGATATTAACCTTCATAAACCATTAGGAAAGGATTTTTTTGGCGTTTCGTAATTGTAATTTTTTTTTCGTAATTATATAATTCAGAAGTGGTTTGGCTGATTTTTGGAATGTGTGACATATTTCAGGTTTGAATGCACACAACTCGCATCAAAATAAAATTGATTATGGAAACAAAAATAACAGATCTAATAATTTGGTAGCGAATAAGGTTTTACTAAAAAAAAAGTGTTGTGTAATTTCATTTTTTTGTGTTGTTGTTTTCAACATATGACATATATTTTGTTTATGTAGTAATTTGCATTCCGAAGATTATGTATAATAAATTTATATACCCGATTCAAATACTGAAAGTAGTAAGGTGCAGAAAAAAAAATGTCAGAAAAGCAAGGTTTAGTGCATTTTATATGGCCTAACTGAAGGAGAAATGAAGACACACAACTATAAGGTCGATGTCACACACAGACACTCCTGTAAAACATTTGGTACTCAAATTCATATGTTGTTAAGGATTTATATGTGAAGGAAGTTAATTATATAAAGGATTCATGTTTTGTTGCTATTAATCCACGAAAGTGTGTTTAGGTGAATATGATTACTGATTGTTATCAATGTCCGGTGATCATATAGTGTCTGTGCAGACTGTTAATATGGAAAAAGAAATTTGTGTAAGGTCGATATTAAAATTTATAGTTTATTGATCTATCGCAAATGATCATTTAGAGGATTCGAAATGATTCTGAGTCCTTAACTTCACAATTCTATAATTTGTAGGGGTGTTCAATCTGCATATCGATTTTGTTGCAGTTATTTTTTTGTTTAAATTATGAATTGTTACAAATAATTGTAATCTTTTATATTAACTTGTTAGAAATAAATATAAAACGGTATATATTATGATTTATTGGAAAATGTAGTTCTTATATTGTGAATAATTTTTCTAATATATAATATATCTTTTAATAACGTGTTTTATTTATATCTAATTCACTAAAAATCAATAGTACCTATAAATTTGACACTAAGAAAATGTTTTTATCTCTTGGATAAATATTTTATATTAATTGCAACATACATTTTAACATTTAACATTTTTGTTACTGCATACATTATATAGAAGATATGAGATATATACATTTTGTTATGGTACAATATTTTTATCATGTTACGAAAACATGTAAATTGTTATTTAGCTATATTGTATCTGCATGTCAATGTTTTTAAATCCGACCCAAAAAGCAAACCGGAATACCTTCTAGGTCACCGGGTTATTAGGTCAATCGGAGTCGAGCCAGGTCAACCGCGGATCATTAACTTAATAAATTTGTATATAATATATTAATATAAGAATAAATATATACATTTTTGTTAAAAAAAAAAGTTATTGCACAAAAAATATATACATATTTCAATGAAACATGATATAAATATTGTAACAAATACAAAAAAAACAAAATTTCAATGACTCATCAATAAAAAAAAAGCAACAATATAAATTAATTAATTATGTAACAATATGAAATTAATAATATGAAACAATTGAAGTGAACAATTAATTATACATAAAGATAAAGAGAAATTTGAAAAAATTGTTAAAGATATAAACATGTTTTAGGTTTTCTCTAGTCGCAACTAGTGAATAAAAAAAAAAACAAAAAGTTCTAAAACGAAGTGAATAAACTGTAAATTATATATTTCAACTCCAAAAACCTTTCAATTTTATTCAGGGCATACCTACTAGTAGATCTTACATGCCAGATTAGCTTGGGTGGCACTTTACAAAATCCGGACAATACATGGTTAAATCTGGATATAAGACAGAAAGGGATATTCCCGAGGACGTCCATTTGGATCCCTATAGTCCAGACATCAAAGCATTACAAGCATATGCCTGGAAATTAAAATGTGCACCCAAACTACGACATTTTATTTGGCAAGTTCTATCCCACTGTCTCTCAGTACCAGCTAGATTACGCACTCGAGAAATACAATGCGACACGCAATATGCATGGTGTGGAGTAGAGGAAGAAACAATTAATTATGTTCTGTTTGAATGTCCCCCGACCTTATAGACATGGGCATTATCCCAAATTCAGTCGCCCCCTGGGATATTCCCGGGATCATCGGTTTATTCAAATTTTGATCATCTTTTCTGGAGAATCCCACAAGGGACGAAAAATACTCAATATCTTTGGATTGCATGGTATATATGGAAGGCGCGGAATGAAAAAGTATACTCGAACAAAGATATTGATCCACAGGTCACGTTAAAAATAGCGGAAACAAAGGCGAATCTGTGGGAGGAGACCCAAAAGGAGGAACACGAGCCACCCAACTTGAATATTACCAATGTTCAATGTTTACCATGCACGACTTATAAGGGCTGTGGTGTTATATAGATGGCTCTTGGAAAGATACAGACTCATTTGCAGGACTAGGATGGTATTACTTTAAAGAAGAAATTACGAACACAATAATGTGAGCACAGAAAGTAAGACGGAGTCTCACGGCTCTTCATGCAGAAGTAGAGGCCCTCATATGGGCGATGCATTGCATGATTCTCAACCAGAAGATGGAAGTAGCTTTTGCAACAGACTGTTCGGAGATGGTGAAGATGGTGTCTACACCCGACGAATGGCCAGCTTTCGCTCTACATTTCGAGGAGATCGGAAGAATGAAGGACATCTTCAATTTCTTCCTCCTTACACATATCCTGCGCACGAAGAATTTGAAGGCGGACAACCTGGCAAGGAGTGCCCGGATCCACCCTCAAGAAATCATCTATGTAAACTCTGTATCTCCGGTTTGGCTAGTCGAACCGTTCTAGTTAGTTAAAGCTGTTGACAAAAAAAAACCTTTAAATTTTTTTGTTATTTTAAAAAATTTTCATTATCCGGTATTCGGTTGGTTTATCCGGGTCGTCGGATCACCGGTTAATGATGATTTTTTCTGGATTTTACCGATTTAATAACTAGCGAGTTTTAATACTACACTCAAACCAGAATAGTGACTGGATTCTGAGTTTACCGGTCCGACTGGGCGGGTTGGTCCGAGTTTCAAAACATTGCTGCATGTGTTTTTCCATATAACTCAATCATTGTTTCTTTATAAAGTTACCATTGATTTTATCAAATGCCACTACACTAAGGATAAAGAAAAATCAAGTTAACGTTTTTCTTAGTTTTGTTTTTTTTTTACCTAGTTTTATATACAGTTTCTATATTATTAAGCTAATTGGCTCTACCTAATTATTTGATGAGAGTCTGATAATCCATGGGCGTCTATGCATATTTATAATATCCGTAAAATAGCAATAACTTTAATATACTTAATTAAACATGTGAACACTGTAAAGACATCTTCTATGAAACTTTTTAAGAAGCATTATTAGTTCAACACAATGACTCTGCGCTGTACTCGTTATCATTAAGTAATCTAGAGATTATCATAACGTAGTAATGAAACATACAATATTATTTTTTAAGCGCACAATAAACGTGCCAAGACACCAATTATTAACGAAAATATTTCATTCACATGTAGATATATGCTCCCTGTCTGGTGCCTGTAGGTGAACAGCTGGTGGTTTTGGCAAGTGGAAATCAGAGACGATGTATATTCAACTTATAAATTAGAGATCTTATTACAACTGAGGAACTACATGTGTAAGACAAGATTTCCTCAGAGCTTGAGTCTCCAACTACTCTTACAAGAGACAGGAAATGTTGTGAACATCTGACATGATAGTTGGAGATTTTGTAAAATAATATATAAAAAATAATGATAAATTTATTTATTGTCAATTGATTTTGAGTTGGAAGTATATAAACCCATATTTAACATGGTATCAAAACTATCCGATCTTTGCGTCTTTTCCAATCGGACCTTTCTGTAAATATTTATTCTCACAAGTTTCCATGCTTTAATCCTGATTGGTTTGAGCGTGAGGAGAAGTATTGTGCAAGTCTCACGTCGGTAATTGGAGAATTATGAAATAATATATAAAAAGTAAAAATCATTCTACTTATCGTCGATTTTGAGTTAAAAACCCATAAACCCATAAACCCATATTTAACAAGAGAAATAGAATAGCTTAAGTTTTTTCATATAAATCTACTTATTTTTATATGAAATGAACTTTTCATGTTGACGTTGAAGATCGTTATTCCAAGTTCAAAAAATAAAAACAACTTTTATCTTTACTCCTTATCTCCTATAACACTGGATAAAAGTCGTGCCAAAAACAATTAACAGCAGTCTTAACAATCAAGAAATAATCTTGCAAATGTAAAACTTCAATTATCTCACAAAACAACGATATGATGTAAGTAAAAAAAGCTAAGTTATTAATTAAATTTACTCTTTCAACTATCAAAACACAGAACGGAAAATTATATTAATTATTATTAAAAATTAGCAGTATATCCATTGGAGGAATTAATTTCTGTAACATTATTTAGGTTAATTGTTACATAAATTTTCTACAGATATTAAATTCAAAATACCTACTAAACCGAATTATTTAGATATTCCAATAAATATCACTGGTTACATCTCATTTTTTCAAAAATATATATTAACAAATATGCGCATAGTGTGAATCTAAAACGTAGTTCTATTTTGACTCTTTATTTTGTTTTTTAGCTTAGCGATCAGTATTCCACGCAGAATTGCCTCTTTCTATTTAAAAGAAAAAAAATCAATATTGGTTGTGGTAATAGTACCTCAAAAAAAAAAATCTTAATTTTCAATCAATTCTATAGTTTGGCTATCTAATTTTATTAAGCCTTGAATCATTTTGTGGTATATAAGCTTAAAGAAATAAAATATTTTTAGGGTTGCGTTTAGAAAAAAAATTCCAATATGTTTTTCCTAATATCCTTAACTTTTTTTTTTAGTTAAATGTTAAGATATTATCCTTAACTTTATTTCTTAGTACAAGCAATTTCGTATGACGTGAAGCATTGGTCAAAGTAAAAGATGCTGACCAATCTCTACGGAGACTATGATTTTACTGCCAAACCAATCTTTTATCATACTTTTCAAAGTAAACGATAGAAGATAGTGATCAGTTACGCCCCCACTAAGACCTCGACTAACTTTGAAAGTAGAACTTTTATAAATTAATATCGATAAATTAATAAATTTTGCTGGTTTTAAGTTGAGTCAATATAAAAATTTATTAAATTCGATAAAATAATAAAATAATAATTAAAAATCCTTATATAAATATATGATCCCAACAAAAACATAAGTTAATAATTATATAAATTTCTGTAAATATATGTAAATATAATATTCTAAAATATGATTAATGTGTTTGCTTTTAGTTAATGCTGAAAATCTCATTAGATTTCATCTCTAATTATTATATCAGTAGTTCTTATTGGTGTTTTATGATATACATTCAAAATTTATGATGATTTTTTGATATAATGATTAATTTTCTTACCTGTAAATGTTTTTAAATGTATTGCAATGTTATCTTAATTTTATCATCAATAATATGGATAGTAGCCATAGTTTTTTTTTTTTATAAATTTTAAACTTATGAATATATATATTTTTACATGGATAATTCAATATGGTATTAAAAATTATTTTATTGTGATAATTATAATTGTTAATCATAATTTATATTACAAGATTTGTTAAAAATTTAAAATATAACATTATTCCAAAGAATTTTAAAAAAATTATAGGTTGAAAAACAATTCTCTAATAATATCACGATAAACTAATAAAATATCATGGTCCCGATATTATTAATTTATAGAGGTTTTACTGTATATTTTTTTGGTAAAAATGTTAAAGATTATATTATCAATTTTTAATTTTTTAACTGAAGTTACAGAGGTTACAAAGATATCAAATTAACCAAAAACAACTAATAACAAACCCGACATAAAATAGCAGACTACAACGAAAGGCTAAGAATAACAGATTGTGGAAATAGAAATGAAAACTGAAACAAAACCAAATGGGAAAGCAGCAATCGCACAACTAAAGGAAGTATACATATATTTCTTTGAATTTGGTGTTTTCCATTGAAAATTTGAATAATTCTTGTAAACTACATTTGTACTTCGAACTGCATTGTAAATGTAGTTTAGCGCAACATTTTAAAGTAAATTCTAATTTATTTAACAGAGATAATCTTAAAAAAATGACACAAAGAGCATTCAAAGCATGTACTACTAAAATCCAAGAACTCAAAGAGAGACGATGAACTTCTAAAAGTCTTTCGTGGTCTATAATATTCCAAAACTTCTAAATAGACGGCAAAGACGACATCATGTGGATCAATTGAATGACATAAAGACTCTGTTAGACACTCTCCGGGCGCAACGAGTTTTGGAAGCGGAGGACATCCCTCTATGGAAATCAAATGGGACACCTACAAGTCGGTTTTCAATACAAAAAAAACATACAGTACAAACTCTATAAATTAATAATATTGGAACTTTAATATTTTATTAATTTATAGAATTCTTAAATTTATCATTTTGACTAAAAAACTAAATAATACTTATTTAATTTAAACAATTCTTTTTTAAAAATTACAATCTCTTAAAACTTCTATTAATTTGAAGTAATCATTTTTTTGCAATAAAAATATCACCAAAATTTAATACGTTATAAAAAGTTATAGCCAAGAACCATGTTGATATTAGATTGTAAATAATATAAAAAGTTTTGGAAATATTTACGCGCAAAAAGATTTATCACGTCTAGAAAGTTTCACAAATTTTGATGCAATAAAAAAATGAAGATGAACTCCAAACAGATTTCATTTTAAGTAAAAAAAAACAACATTTGATTTATATTTTAGTATTTTATTTTAATTATATCTATATATAAGTTTTAATAAAATAGTTATTAATTTATGATATTGATGGGACCATATATTTATATGAAAATTTTGTTAAAATTATTATTTTATTATTTTATCGAATTGTGTTATATTTTGAACTAGTCCAACTAGAGATCACAAAAAATTATTAATTGATGGTGTTTATTAATTTATCGAGTATTAATTTATAGAGTTAATTACTGTAGCTTCTTTTACGAGAGGCAGGACCAGAGATAAATTGGCATTAATGTGTTTGGTTCACCCATTCAACTCCGAAGTACTCATTTCTAGCCTGGTTAGCGATTCTTAACCGTTTGTCCACTGGTGATCACATGCAAACATGGAACACAGGAGCAAGCACCTCTTGTGTAATACGTCATGAACCAGTGGAGACTAGAACTCACCTATTTTTTTCTTGTCAATACTCGAAAGAAGTCTAGAGGGCCATGAGCAAAGGACTACTCAAAACGCAATTCTCAACACAATGGGACCGCATCATATTAATCATCTCGGCCACAGGGACAGAATCCCTCACTTCCTTACTCGATATGTCTTTCAAGTGACGCTCCATAGCATTTGGAGAGAAAGGAATTCCAGACGACACAGAGAGCAGCCAGTGCCTTCAGCTAGTCTTATCAAGCTTATAAGCATGTTCAAAACCGTTTATCTTCTATCAGATCATTGGGTGGCACAAGATAGGAGGAAGCTTTGGAGCTCTGGTTCAAGCAAGAAATGAAAGATAACAACTCCCTTTGTTCTATGTTCAAAATTATCTAATGATTCTTTCGTAAAAATTTCGATAGCATGTTTGCACTTGAATTAAAAACGATTTTTTTTTGGAGTGAATACAATTTTTACATTCAATTAAAAAAAAAAGATTTCTCAGATCTTCATCATTTTCAATTTTTGAATTTTTTATACTTTTGTCTTTCAAGGGATCCATATCGGCAAATCTTTCAAGGAAGATAGTTTGATTTGGCATTCTACGCGATCAAAAAAATACAAAGTAAAATAAAAAGTAACCTTGCCATATTATTCTGAATAACCTTTTTATTTAAATGTTAAAGAGTTGAATGATAAAAATTCTTGTGAATGCTAAGTTTTAGACCTTATAGTAAATATTCGAATAGCGATGGGTATGTCTAAGTCATTAAAAGTAAAAGTAGTTTGCGCATTATCTAATTATTCTCAAGGGCATTGACTTGAAATTTTAAATTTTGTTGAAACTTGTGGATTTGAGCTCCCTCCTTCAAACTTCTTTTTCAGTTTTCTCTTACTTGTTTGTTTGCGGGCAAGCAAAAAGCAAGTCTAAAGGGAGTTTATGTGTATGGTTATTGCATCATTGCAGCATTGTTTTCCCCTTTAATCATTCCATACTTGCATCATTTTGTAGCATATTTTAATCTTTTATTTGAGTCTTGTTTTCTCTTGTCATACATTATTGGACCTAAGGTTGTATATACTGAATTTACATGTGCATTTAAGTCATTTTAGATACCTATAGAGCAAGAGAAGAGCAGGACTTGTTGAGGAAGAGGAATCAAGGAGAAGATGACGAACAAGTAGACAACGTCTTGTATCGGTTCTTGGACTGATACAGGAAGGAGATATGGCAAAACCCGACTGACAAAGAAGAAGGTGACCTTTCTGGAAAACAATGTATCGGTTGTTGGGCCGATATAGCCAGCCAAAGTGGCGCTCCAAAGCAACAAGCAAACTCTTTGTGTGGAGGCATGTGGGCTGTTCCAGCGACACTTCCAACCAATATACACACCTATTTTACTTTATTTTTAGGAGTCTGTCCGGTTAGTCCTCAATCGATCCAGTTTGATTTTTAGATTCGATAAATACATATTGGGTGTTTTCCTAAATCTAACTGTTATCTGTTCTTGCATATTTTCCTAAATCTAAAAAGCAAAAACTTCTAAGTTGTTCTTGGATCTTGAATCCTTTTTATGAGCAATTAGTGAAGTTTCCTTATCTCTTTAAATTTGATCTTTTTTTTAATATTTCTTTAATACTATTTTTGAATCATTATTGCCTTTGTTTTTATCAACATGTGTGAGTAAATATGGATAATGAATTAGGTAGATTTGGTTGATTGAAGATTGATTAATGATGATGACTAGACTCATATTTTTATGAGTGCACGTGATTATAGTGTGTATAGTGCTAGGATTGACCTTGCTGATCAAATTCTGGATCTTGGACATTGAAAGTGTTTTGATAAAATGTATAGGTTAACTCTAAGCCATGAATTTTATTCTTAGCCAATAGAAATTGATAATTACGATGGTTTATATGCTAAATAGACATATGCTTAAGGATTATTAATTTACTATTAGCTAGAAAACTGATTAGTCTAGTGATTAGTGAACTGATTAATATCATGGAAATGGATTAGTACTCTTTGTGTGATTTGTGTGTCTTTGGATTAATATTGATTAAGCATGCTAGCATTATAAGTTAACCACTAATCATACCAAATCAATGACCTTAGCCCATGGTCCATATTTTTCTTATGATCGACCTTTGCTTTATTGCTATCTTGTTTGCTTTGTTTTATTTTCCACTTCTCATTTAGTTATTATGCATTTACAATATCTCTTTTAATTTCATCCATAAAAAATCATCTTCTCTTTAACTTAGTAAAGATAGTATCTTGGATTCTCAGTGACTAGTTAGCATCTCCTTGTGGATTCGATCCATATTTACTCACGCTTGTCTTGCACTTTGGGATAGATTTAGGATCTAAAACTTTACATTCATCAGCATCGCAATTAGAAACCTCATTGTTTTCACCTAATCCCTGAAGCATGATTATTTCGGTATAGCTCGAGTATTGTTGAACTTGATGCAGAAGTACTAACCAACATGCAATTGTCCTCTGTGCTATTGTTGATGCATGTTTGAATATGTGACTTTGCGTGTGTGCGTTTTAAGATAAGTATTTTACGTGTGAGTAGGCAAAATCATTTTTACTGAGTAATTTTGTTGCTCCCACCTGATAGCAGTATGGGCCACAACATCACTAAGGCCCAGATAACTGTGAAACAAGTGAGATGGGCTTACAAATAAATACAATTATAAACAAACACAAACCCACATCAGTTTAAACACACAAATTGTATGATTGTACGAGAAAAGCAAAGCACAACTTTGCAGAAGTAAAGACGATGGAGCTACATGAAAAAATGAGGAATGTCGAACTTGAACTTTACTTCAGTGGTGAGCGTCTGAAAGAATAAGATCTAGCACATGCTAAGAAGAATCTAAAACTAGGTTTAATCAAGACTTGTATATAAAAAGCTTGTATTAACAACTGTAAAGAGAGAGTTGAGTAGAAAGGAATACAAAGATATCATCCTTATAAAAGTTCTTTACTTTCTCCTCCTAAATCATTTTTTCTTCGTGTTTGTGTGAAATCGCGTCACGTCTAAGATGTCAAACATGATATCAGAGCGTGGAGAGGGTGTGTCTGATTTGTTTCCTTTCCCGATGAACATCAATGTGTCTAGCTTTATGTCCATTAAGCTTGGTGATGATAACTACATGGCCTGGAAAACACTGGTTGAGGCGTTGTTGAGGAGTCAGAAGCTCCTTGGTTTCGTTGATGGTGGCCAGAATCAGCCAAACGAGAAGATTTGTGTCAAGTTCTGTAATGAAGTGTCAGAAATTAGTAACCCAGACTTTGAAGCTTGGTTACAAACAGATCAGCTTGTTATTTCATGGTTGTTTGGAACGTTTTCTGAGAGTGCTCTTGGTTACACCTATGGTTGTCGCACTGCTTGTGATGTTTGGATTATTCTTGTTGAAAACTTTAACCAGTATTCTGTCTCTCGTGAGTATGATCTTTTGGCAAGTCTTCAGGTCATGACTAAGGGAAACACAGAGATGCGGGACTATCTTCGTGAGTCTAAGTCTATCTGTGATCATTTAAGCTCCATTGGGAAGCCTGTGTCTAAGAATATGAAGATTTTCCATCTGCTTCATAGTCTGGGGAAACCGTACGAAGCTTTTGCAACTTCGATCCAGACCTCCATGCACAAGCCTCTAGTTCCTACTTACTCTCAAGTTGTCTCTCAGCTGGTTGCCTTTGATTACTGATGGTGGTGTGTTGTGGGTGTCAAGTTTTACCCTAATTGAAATCAATAGCCGCAAGTGCACAGCTGATCGATTGTAGTACTTAGGGATCGAATCCACAGGGAAGGAGGATCTTTTCCTGCAAAAAACCTTTGAAATAAGTTAAAGTAAGGAAGTCTAGAACAAAAACGGTTTAGTGGGGGTTTGGTAGTGTGTTTAAAATCTAAAAACGAAATCTTAAAAGAGAATACGGAAATTAAATGGCGTAATAACTAAACTTAACGAAAATGACTAAAAATGATAAAAACGGATATTCTAATGCTTAAATGAAAATGAACTAATAAGAAAAGACAATATTGAACTAAAGCTTGAAAGAAAATCGGTGTAAATCAATGGAGAAGAAAGCGTTGGGGTTCAGGGAAGTTTTCTCAGGGGTACGAATGATTCAAAACATTGCTAGAAAGTAAATTTTGTAAGATCTTAGCTTAAACTTTTTGAACTGGAGTCACGGACGTATGAATACGCCACTGTCGTGATCATAGACAACTATCTCTCTCAACCCTGACCAGTAGGTTTCCACTCTGGCCCTGGAAGAGAAAAGATGCATTATGTTTAAGACTCGTCCTAATTCACAAATCGCCCATAGGTAGGTTTCCACTCCTATGTTTGTTTTGCTCTCCCAAACTAGATCTGATACCTGATGAACACTTTCGTGTCACCAAGCATCTGGATCAGATTGTAGTTCATGACGCTACTCTCATGCAGTAAAAACGAATTCAGAAGAAAAAGTTCTAAGATTCAGCTCAATAGCCAATGGAATCCTCACCGAACATATATATCCCCATTGAAAATCCCTTAATCCCAACAATAAAACTACTCAGACATAATGAACGAAATTGAAGACATAATATTAAGAAGTAGAATAGAAACTGAAATTGATAAAGAAAGAACAAGGGTTCAAGAGAACAAATCTCTCTCTCCCTAAAAGCTAAAGCAAAAACAATAAAAATATGAAGTAATGATAGATGGTATTCGGTTCCCCATTTCTAGGACTCCTAAGACATGTACTTATAGTGCTCAAGACCTCTCTGGACGTCACTTAGGGTTTCTCCAAATGTGGGCTTCAGAAATGGGCTTTTTGGGCTCGGAGGTTGAAGGTCGCAGTCAGGAGTGCTCTGACCGTGGGGAATGGGTGGTTTGTCGCGGTCGGGATGCTCCTGACCGCGGGAAAATGCTTGTTGGCCGCGGTGGAAGTGCTTGTCGGCTGGTTTACGGGACATCTTGCTCTTCGCGTATCTTTTGATTGAACCGTTGGATTGCCAAGCTGTAAAGTGCACTGGAAAGCTGATACTTCCATCTTTAAGGTCTCCAAATTTGAGTTGGATCAGACGGTGAGAAGGCCTTCAATCAGGGGTGAACTTCTGACGGTTTGACTCTGAGCTGAAATCTGGTTTTCTATCCATTTTGTTAAGCTTTTCCCTAAGTTTCCTGAAAAGAGTCTTGAAACTACAAATACTAGAAAAACGTAATAAAAGTACTTAAAAGCAATTAAAAACATAGAAAAAGTATTTCAAAACGATCCATAAAAGTGGTCAAAATACGGTGTTATCAACTCCCCCAGACTTAAACCTTTGTTTGTCCTCAAACAAAGCAAAAGCCTAAACTGGTTAAGTGAAAACAAAAATAGGAAATGCACAAATCTCATAGACATGAACTCTAAACTAGGACCAAAGATAGTGCATCAATCCACAACTTAGTCTAGAAAATTCTCACCAAAGCACAAGAGATACTAGTCCACTTTTTCCGTCATACAAAACTTAAACAATTTAAATCTTGATTTCAGTCAACTAGCTCTCTACATTCATTAAGTTCAATAGTGAGTTCTCATTAAAGACATCATCCAGGGTAGACGGCGTTTGGCATTAAAGGATTATTTAAGTGGTGGAGTTAAAGTGTTTCGGGTTACCTGAAGATCTGGAGGATGCAAGATAATAAGCAAAACCGCAAGAGAGATAAGGACCTGTTGATGACCACAGTTTTCAATCACTTCTTCTTGCCAAATGTTGTTGCATAATCCTTCCTCCTTTGTTGTAAACAGCTGTTCCCCCAGACTTAGATTCTTTCCGAGAATCAGAAAACAATCTTCAAAACTCCATAAAATCGAACTCCAGTTGCCTTGGGACTTAAAATTCGACCTCTCTAGACTCTCTAAGGCTTTTATCTCCTTTCTTTTCTTATTTTCGGATTTTTTTTTTTTTTTGGAAAGGAAATGCCTTTTAAAGAGAGAGAGACTAGAGGACGAGATTGTACCAAAATTTGAGATTTTTCTAAGGCAAACTGAGTTTCTCTTGTATTGAATCCTTCCGGGAACTTTTCCGGTAAATCGCAGGTCTCTGTCCTTGGTGATTGAAAACTGCGTCGTTCCTCTTTCTCTCCAACGTTTTTGCACTTATCTGCATATAAGACAATAGAAAACAAGAGTGCATGTGGTTTGAAAGAGGATTGGTTAAGGTGGGGAACTAGCTAAAGATGAACTAGCCATTCAGGATCAACAGAGAGTGGTAAAAGGATAAAGGAGTCCTGAATGTATGATTCGTTTCCCTGGTCTAATGCTTCAATGAGAAAATTAACTCCAAATTAAGTCCAAATAAAACAGAGCTAGTGTATCCCTTCATCTAAATCGAAATCATTCAAATTCCTCTGGGGTACTTCGTTTCAAATGTGCTTAGCTACCGCCTAGTCTAGTCCTAAATCATGAATGAGCATGTCACTAGGAACAGTCTAAAAACACACAGTCAACTATCATTGATTCATGTTCACCATTCCCTTTTTAAAACGTATTTTGTTTTGAAAACCGATTTTGAAAAACTTTAAGGAAAATGCAAAAGGTGTAGATAATGCAAGACTCATGAAAGAAAAGTGGTTAAAAAGGGATGAAATCCTCCCCCAGACTTAAATCACATTGTCCTCAGTGTGAAACAAGTCGAGATTGGATGAGAAAAATGCATAGATAATCGAACTGGTAAGGACAAAGAGAACTTACCTGGATCCGGGATGCTGGTGGAGATGAACCGGATTCATTCGAAGGGGTTTGGGAAGGTGATTAGGTGGTGATGAAGGTGGTGGAGGGTGATGAATGAGGTGGAGGGTGATTGGTGAGGTGGAATGGGGTGAAGTGGGTGGTTTGGGTCGGGCTTGGATGTCAACGACCAAGTGTCGCGGTCAGGGGCTGCACGACCGCGGCAATCAAGCACTTGGCCGCTGTCAGGACTACGCGACCGCGGCCGACGGTAGGTTTCCCGCGGTCAGAATGTCTGCGACCGTGGGGGCTTATATCGCGGCCTCTTCCTGCTTCTCCTTGGTTCCTGCTGGGCCGAGCAGTCAGGTACCATCCTTCTTTTTGGTTTTTTCTGGTTTTTTTTTGATTTTTTGGCTTTTTTGTTTTATAAGAAACACCTGAAACTAAGAAAAAGAAAGAGATCAAAAGAAAAAGAAAGAAAAATCCTAAAGAAAACAATACCTAAATGGGTTGCCTCCCATTAAGCGCTTCTGTTTTAAGTCGTTTAGCTCGACTTTTGGTATTGGACGTGACTTATTCCAATGAAGAAGACCTTGTCCTGAGACAAGTCTTTTTCGACATCTCCTTGCTTTGCTTAGCAGGTTCTTCGTCACTCCAAAGTTCTTCTTCAAACTCTTCTGTTGCAGAACGTTTTCCTGCTTTGCTGTTGTATGGAACAGCTTCTGTGAAGACATCTTTGTCGATATTATCAAATGAAATCCTCCGGTTTGGCCAGTCCATTATAGCTCCGGAAGTTGCTAGAAAAGACCATCCTAGAATCACTGGATATGTTGCATCTCTCGTTTCGACAATGTAGAAGTCGACAGGCACTATGCAATCTCCTATTCTCAAAGGAATTTCATGAGCTATTCCTTGAGGTGTTGCATTAGAATCATCAGCTAGGCTAATCTTTGCTCTAGTCCTGCGCAGGTGTCTAATACCAAGTCTCAAAGCAATTGCCTTGGACATCATGTTAAGACAAGCTCCAGAATCACATAGCACGTTTTTAAATATCTCTCCTCTAATAGAACAAGAGATAAGAAACTGACCTATACCTTCTATTTTATGAAGTGTTCGAACAGGTTTACCTATTCTGGCATGATTGAACAAGTCTTCTATCTCAGGGATTGATTCTTTGCTCTCACAGAAGTAGTGGCCTATCATGAAGTCCTTGCAAGCTTTGGCAAACGTGATTCCTTCAGGTAAATTTCGAACCACATCATTGAATTCATCGAGCTTTTCTTTGCTGATTTTGTTGGTGTAGTGGTTGCAGTCTTCTGGATTTTTGAGGTGAATCGCATAGACAGCTGCTTCTGGTGTTGTCATGTATCGAGCTCTCATAAAGTATCTATGGATATCCTCTTTAGACTCCTTGCAGTACCTGAAAAAGACTTGCAAACGACCAAGTTTCCAGATTTCATCAAAGCTTAAATGAGCAGGGAATGACCTGACTACGTTGTTGAACTCCATTAGTTTTTCTCTACTGATGTTGTTGGTGATCCATTGAATCTCTCCTGAGTCGTCTTCCGAGGAATATCCTGCGTTTGGATCTTCTACAAACAACCCATACTCTTCATCTTCAGAGTATTGCTCTTCATACTCATCTTCACAAGACAAAGCCATGTTCCAAGGCCATGAATTGTCCTCTTCTTCAGATCTTTGGGTGCTTATGGAGCAAACCAGTTGTTGTTGAAGTGGTTTAGTCATCCCAAGAGGTGTACCAGACGTACAGATGCTTGTATGAGCTGAACGGGACTGTTTTGGAACGTTTTTACGGTTGGCCTTGATTGCAGGTGACGCGACCGCGGGGAAGCGACCATGGGCCGCGGGCAGACCCATCACGACCGCGGGGGAACGCCTGTTGGCCGCGGTCAGAGCCAACGCGACCGCGGGGATTTGCCTCCGAGTTGCTCTGCTGCTGTTGCTTCCTCCTTTGCATCCTTGGTGGTCTCCTGGGTCTTCTGGCTTGATGTACTTCCTCTCTGGGCTTGAGTCTTTAGTTTTGGTTGTTGGAATCTGCTCTCCAAGTCCTTGCATGATCTCCTCAACCTTTTCTTCAACTTCATCAAGAGCATAGACTACTTTGTCCATGGTTGAGTCAAGCTCTTCGGTTTTGTCGATGACTTTGTAAACCTTCTCTGAAACTTCGACTGTAAAGTCATAAGACTCGTTCTTGGCTTCGTTTAGGGCTTTGTCCATGTCATCAAGTTTGAAATCCAGGTCCATGACTTTGTTTTTGGTGTTGCGAAGCTCATAGTTGTGCTTTGCTTGCTCTTCCTCCATTCTGTTGAACCTGTTAGCAATCATAGCTGCATCCTTGGTTGCACGTTCCTCTATTGAATTGACTTGTGAGGCTAGGTTATCGATTTTTTCATTGAAAAGTTTCGATATCCCATCAATCCTTTCGTTTAGAGCAGTTGTAGCGGTTGCTTGAGCTTCTATGAATTGTCTAATCACGCCTTCGAGCTGACTCAGTCTGTTGCTGAGCTGGACGTTCTCATCTTGCTGGAGAACCTGGTGAGGTAAGCGATACATAGAGTATCTAGGGTTTGCCATTTGAGGTGCGTAGGGATCCTTCTGGAACGTTCTGTAGTCTTCGGGTTGAGTCTCTTCGTAGAGATCGCGTAGATGCTTCTCTCTGCGTCTGGTGGCTTGAGGAGTGTTATAGAAACCTTCCTCATAGTGTATATTTCGATTTATAGGATCCATATCTTCTGAAATGGAAACAAAATAACCGAAAAATGGAAAGTTGCCGAAAAGGGGGTTCTAGAGTCGATTTACTAACCTTTCTCGGGTTTTGCAGAAAAGAAAACGCGTGCCTTCCCCAGCAACGGCGCCAAAAACTTGATGGTGGTGTTTTGTGGGTGTCAAGTTTTACCCTAATCGAAATCAATAGCCGCAAGTGCACAGATGATCGATTGTAGTACTTAGGGATCGAATCCACAGGGAAAGAGGATCTTTTCCTGCAAAAAGCCTTTGAAATAAGTTAAAGTAAGGAAGTCTAGAACAAAAACGGTTTAGTGGGGGTTTGGTAGTGTGTTTAAAATCTAAAAACGAAATCTTAAAAGAGAATATGGAAATTAAATGGCGTAATAACTAAACTTAACGAAAATGACTAAAAATGATAAAAACGGATATTCTAATGCTTAAATGAAAATGAACTAATAAGGAAAGACAATATTGAACTAAAGCTTGAAAGAAAATCGGTGTAAATCAATGGAGAAGAAAGCGTTGGGGTTCAGGGAAGTTTTCTCAGGGGTACGAACGATTCAAAACATTGCTAGAGAGTAAATTTTGTAAGATCTTAGCTTAAACTTTTTGAACTGGAGTCACGGACGTATGAATACGCCACTGTTGTGATCATAGACAACTATCTCTCTCAACCCTGACCAGTAGGTTTCCACTCTGGCCCTGGAAGAGAAGAGATGCATTATGTTTAAGACTCTTCCTAATTCACAAATCGCCCATAGGTTGGTTTCCACTCCTATGTTTGTTTTGCTCTCCCAAACTAGATCTGATACCTGATGAACACTTTCGTGTCACCAAGCATCTGGATCAGATTGTAGTTCATGACGCTACTCTCATGCAGTAAAAACGAATTCAGAAGAAAAAGTTCTAAGATTCAGCTCAATAGCCAATGGAATCCTCACCGAACATATATATCCCCATCGAAAATCCCTTAATCCCAACAATAAAACTACTCAGACATAATGAACGAAATTAAAGACATAATATTAAGAAGTAGAATAGAAACCGAAATTGATAAAGAAAGAACAAGGGTTCAAGAGAACAAATCTCTCTCTCCCTAAAAGCTAAAGCAAAAACAATAAAAGTATGAAGTAATGATAGATGGTATTCGGTTCCCCATTTCTAGGGCTCCTAAGACATGTACTTATAGTGCTCAAGACCTCTCTGGACGTCACTTAGGGTTTCTCCAAATGTGGGCTTCAGAAATGGGCTTTTTGGGCTCGGAGGTTGAAGGCTGCGGTCGGGAGTGCTCTGACCGCGGGGAATGGGTGGTTTGCCGCGGTCGGGATGCTCCTGACCGCGAGAAAATGCTTGTTGGCCGCGGGTGGAAGTGCTTGCTGGCTGGTTTACGGGACATCTTGCTCTTCGCGTATCTTTTGATTGAACCGTTGGATTGCCAAGCTGTAAAGTGCACTGGAAAGCTGATACTTCCATCTTTAAGGTCTCAAAATTTGAGCTGGATCGGACGGTGAGAAGGCCTTCAATCAGGGGTGAACTTCTGACGGTTTGACTCTGAGCTGAAATCTGGTTTTCTATCTATTTTGTTAAGCTTTTCCCTAAGTTTCCTGAAAAGAGTCTTGAAACTACAAATACTAGAAAAACGTAATAAAAGTACTTAAAAGCAATTAGAAACATAGAAAAAGTATTTCAAAACGATCCATAAAAGTGGTCAAAATACGGTGTTATCAATTACCATATCAAGGTATACACTCTTCAAATCGTTGATACTCATATAGTGTTCCAAACTAAGACAAAATTTGGGTCCTAATCTCCAAACTATGGTAATGGAGGAAGGGGTAACTCTGGTAACAGAGGACGTGGTCATGGTGGCTACTCTACCAGAGGACGAGGGTTCAACCAACAGGTGGTTCAGGTGGTAATGGCTCTCCTTCCCCACAGTCTCACAACAATGAGTCTCGTCCTGTCTGTCAAATTTGTGGAAGGACAGGTCACACAGTTATCAAGTGTTGGAACCGTTTTGATCATGCCTATCAGAGTACTGATGTTTCTCAGGCTCTGGCTACACTGCAAATCTCTGCTCCACCATCACAGGAATTGTATCTAGATTCGGGTGCTTCGGCTCACATCACTAACACCATTGCAACTCTGGAGTCAGCTCAACCATACTATGGACCTGAGACTGTAATGGGGGCTGATGGAAAATTCCTGCCAATCACTCATGTTGGATCCACTTCCCTTCCAACACCTGCAGATAGTTTATCCTTACAGGATGTGTTGATATCCTGATATCAAACAACCTTTATTGTCTGTTTCTAAACTCTGTGATACTGCTGAATGTGGGATCTATTTTGACTCTGAAAAAGTGTGTGTTATGGATAAATATATTAAGAAGGTGTTGAAACAGGAAAGAAGGCACGAGAGTCTTCACCGGTTGAATAACCCTGGTGTGTTGGCGTTTTATTTTTCACGTCAACGAGCTGCTACTGATGTTGTCTGGCACCAGCGGTTAAGACACCCTCATCTTCAAGTTCTCGAACACCTGAAGAATACTAGATCTATTTTCAGTAATAAGATTGGTTCTAGTTCTATTTGTGCACCTTGTCAGATGGGTAAGAGTTCTAGACTTCCCTTTTCTAGTTCTGAGTCTCATGCCTTAGGACCTTTGGACATGATTCACTATGATTTATGGGGTCCTGCTCCCTCTTTGTCGGTTCAAAGCTTTAAATACTATGCTATCATTCTGGACAACTACTCTCGTTTCAGTTGGTTTTATCCACTGCGGTTTAAATCAGAGTTTTATGCTGTCTTTCTTGGGTTTCAGAAGTTAGTTGAACGTCAATTTACTTTTGACGTGATTGAAGTGGTGAATTCACTAGTGATGGAGGTGGTGAATTCAAAGTGATGGAGGTGGTGAATTCACTAGTACTCAATTGAAACAACATTTTCTTGATCAAAGAATTCAGCATTACATGTCATGTCCACACACACCTCAACAAAATGGGTTAGCAGAATGACAACATCGTCATCTTACAAAGCTGGGGCTCACTATGATGTTTCATAGTAAACTTCCATTTAATTTTTGGGTTGAAGCTTTCTACACTGCAAATTATCTGATCAATTTGTTTCCTTCTTCTATTTGGCAGTTTAAGTGTCCTTCTGAGCTTCTTCTCCAACAAAAAAAAAACTGTGTATACAGCTTTAAGGTCTTCGGGTGTGCCTGTTATTCTTATCTTCCACCATATACAACTTCAAAGTTCGATACAAAATCCCTGCAATGTGTCTTCCTTGGATATTATTCTCAATACAAAGGATACTGATGTCTTCATATTGCTACAGGTCGGGTTTTCATCTGTAGACACGTTATCTTTGACGAAACAAACTTCCCCTTCCAACCTCTAGCTCTGAGCAGTGTCAATCAATATCCATCTGATCTCACATCTCAGTGGTCTAAACTTCTCTCTGATATTCATACTCAAGAAGTTGTACCTCAGGTACCACCCTCATGATCCACTTCTGCTGCACATTCTCCTGTTTCTGCTACTGATCCTGTTGCCAACGTTGAAGTGTCTACTCCTCTAGTGGTTGAACGTTCTGGGCGTATGGCAAGCCTCGATCTTGATCCTATTGGCGACAGCGTTTCTCCTTCTATAGAGAGGACAGACACTTCACTACCAGTGCAATCTCCTGCGGAATATCTTCAAGATCAACAACATTCAATGGTTACACGAGGTAAAAAGGGGTTATTTAAGCCAAGTTAATGCTATATTCTGTTTGCAGATAAGTCTATACCACGAATATCAAAGACTGTTGTAGAGGCTCTAAAACATCCTGGTTGGACTGCTGCAATGGATGAGGAAATGAAGAACATCTATGGGATCCATACCTTTGATCTTATTGCGGTTGCTCCACATATGCATGTTCTTGATTGTCGTTGGGTTTTCACTGTGAAACTCAAAGCTGATAGCACACTCGATCGTCTCAAAGCATGTTTGGTTGAAAAGGGATTCTTACAAAAAGAGAGAATCAAATTTATTGAAACATTCAGTCTTGTCGTAAGACTACAACCATTTGGATTGCCACAACCAAGGAATGGTCAATTCAGCAGTTTGATGTTAAAAACGCATTTCTACATGGAGATATTCAGGAGGAAGTCTTCATGATGCAACCACCAGGATATGTTGATTCTATGAATCCTACACACGTTTGTAGACTTTGTAAATTGCTTTATGGCCTGGAACAGGCACCACGAGCTTAGTTTGAGAATTTTGCTAATTTTCTCTTGGAATATGGTTTCTTCTGCAGTCCAGCAGATCAATCCTTGTATGTCTATTATCATTAGCACAAGACAATGATTCTTCTTTTCTATGTTGATGATATAATCCTTACTGGCAACTGCAACATTCTACTTGCAGAGTTTGCTAAAATGTTACACACTAATTTCTCTATGAAGGATATGGGACAACTCAGCTACTTCTTGGGATACAAGCCATCTTTCATGACTCTAGCCTGTTTCTTCATCAGGCTAAGTATACTGAGGACATCTTAACTACTGCAGGAATGGCCACTTGCAATTTAATGCCAACACCACTTCTTCTGCAACTTGATCATATAGTATATGGTAATGATTTGTTCTCTGATCCCACTTCCTTTCATAGCATTGCAGGGAAATTACAGTACTTGACCTTGACTCGTCCGGACATCCAGCTAGCTGTCAACTTTGTCTGTCAGCATATGCATGCTTCTACTGTTGCAGATTTCACACTGATGAAACACATTTTGAGATACTTGTGTGGCACGAGTTCTCTCGGTCTTCTCCTTCCAAAGAATGGTGATCTGTCTCTCTCTGCCTTCTGTGACAGTGATTGGGTGGGCTGTGAAGTTACTCGAAGTTCAACTACAGGCTTCTGCACTTTCCTTGGCTCTCATTTGATCTCTTGGAGTGTTAAGAAGCAACCAACTATCTCACGGTCATCTAGTGAAGCAGAGTATCGTGCTCTGGCTTCCACAGCTGCTGGACTAACGTGGATATCCAGTGTCTTGCATGATATTGGCATCAGAGAGTCTTCACCAGCTCGACTACACTGTGACAATCTCTCTGCAGTTCACCTTACAGCAAATCCTAAGTTCCACAGCTGCACCAAACATATGGAGGTAGATTATCACTTCATTCAAGAAAAAGTTTCTCTTGGTTTCACTGAGACTTGTCATATATCTGCACAACATCAACTAAGTCCCTTGCTCTTCTACCATTCTTGACACTTTGGAACAAACTCGGAGTTTGTCTTCCACCAACCTCGAGTTTGAGGGGGGGGGGGATGATAGCAGTATGGCCCTACAACATCACAAACCCCCAAACAAGCGTGAAACAAGTGTGATGGACTTACAAACAAACACAAGTCCGCATCAGTTTAAACACACAAATCATGTGGTTGTACGGAAAACGCAGAGCATAACTCTGCAGAAGTAAAGACGACGGAGCTACAGGACAAAATGAGGAATGTCGAACTTGAGCTTTACTTCAGTGGTGAGCATGTGAAAGGACAAGAGCTAATACGTGCTAAGAAGAATCCAGAACTAGGATTTAATTAAGACTTGTATATGAAAGGCTTGTATTAACAATTGTAAAGAGTTTAGTAGAAAGGAATACAAAGTTATCAACTTTATAAAAGTTTTTTACTTTCTCACCCTAAATCTTTTCTTCTTTGTGTTTGTGTCAAATCCTGTCATGTCTGAGATGTCTAACAGCACCTCTTTCCCTTTTTAGGTAAGAGTGTTTAGTGTGGCATGTGGCGCAAATCAAGTATTAGGTGTGAACTGGTTACTGGTGTTTCAAAACTACATCGAGTTCTCCCAATAGTTAAAAAAAAAGACCAAATATTTATAGTGGAGTCTCACGGGTTAAAATAATTGTAGAGCCACAAAAAACGTAATAATTTGCAAAAATAGAGCGGACGAAATTATAAAAGAGTCCATCAAAGCTGTAAATTTGCAACATAAAATTCAAAATCAAAATGGAAGCTCTAGTAAAATCATCAAGTTGAAATCAACAAATCGGATTTATGTCGAAAAACAATTACACAACAAGTTAAAACCCTTGTATATGAATTTGGGTTCCGTTGTCAAATCTGGCTAAGAAAATCATGAAGATTGTTAAAACCCTAGCAACCTAGTTTAGCGAAGAACAAAATCACTAAAACACTTTTTCATAGATTATAAATCAGCTGAAAGAAGAAAATGGGAAAAATCATATGACACACTTCATCATGTGCAGACTAAATTTATTGATTTAAATTCAAGACATCACATAATGCTGCGATGAGCTGATGATCACCCTTCAACCATGTATAAAGTTGATATTTTGAACATCATGCTAGTTTACAATGTACTTATGAAATTGCATAATGTGATAAGAAAAAAACTTATTTATGTAATCGTTAACATTTGATATTCAAATTAAATACATATTCATCAACAGTTATTACCAGAAAACATGCGATTCCTGACGACCATATCCATAAGAAATCTGTCTGGGAAATGGTGTTTCCGACGAATTATGGTCATCGAAATCATCTTGTCAAGAACAAAAAAAATCGGTTGGGAATCGGTTAGAAATTTCCGACAGATTCCCGAAGAAATCATTATTCCAACGGATTTTTGACGGGCTTAAATTTTTCGACTGAATTCCGAGGGACGTAGTATTCCCGACCCTTTTCCGATGGCCCTATGATTCCCGATGGATTTTTGGCAGCTCTCCAATTTTTTCATTTACCGATGGATTTAGTTTTCTGACAAAATTTTGAGAGATATAGAATTTGATAATTTTTGACAGATTCCCGACGGGATCCAATTCCAGATGGATTTCGGCCGGAATGTTTTTTTTAGTTTCCGACAGATTCCCGACGGCATCCAATTTCAGACGAATTTCCGATAAAAAATTTTTCCGACCGATTTCCGACTACTCCTGTATTTTAACAAAAAAATTATTTATAATCATTTTTATATTATATATATATATATAACTAAAATGCTAAATTTAAATTAAATTCGAAATTTAATATTATAAATAAAAATAAAATTCATACAAAATATTAAATATCCAAATTACAAAATAAAAAAAAAGAAATTCAAATTTATTTCTAATTTCTTATTCTGGTACTTCTAGTCGTTCCTGTACATCCTCCTGTCCCCGAAATTAGTCTCGGAAAATCAGGAAACCTCGACCTCATCCAGCTCGATATGGTTGCAAGCTCCTCTTGCATACCACGTAGCTTCATCTTTGTATCCTCCTTAGTTTTCTCCAAAGTCGTTACCTTCTCCTGGAGCGTTTGGTTCTCTTCGATATGATCTTTGGGAACCTAGCTAATGCCCAATGTCTCCTCCTTGTGTAGTACTTTTCCGAGACCACGTCGACGTCCTTTTTTGACCGGAAGTATCTGCAAAAGTCAAACAAATTATAAAAGAAAGAGCAATTTAATTATAAAGGAGAAACAAAAAAAAAACAAATTTACTTCGCGAACTCAGCTGTTGATTTTCTCGCGTGGGAAAATGACGGGAGAGAAAGAATGACCTTGTGACTCTTGACTGAGCTCTTCATCCACTTTGTAACAAATTTCAGTTACAAGAGGATCTTGAATTACTTTGGTGTTCTTGTTTATGTGACAGGCCTTCGTCAGCTCTAAATGATTTAGAGGCTCTCCTCCTGCCGCCTTTGTCTATATAAAAAAAACTTATAAAAAATAATTTTAAAGAAAACAACTAATATAAAAAAGTATTAAAGGGAAAACAATATTACCATTTGGTCTTCTCGACTCAAAAAAACTCGTCGAACCGGAGTTGTGAACATATTCCTCCTTGCCGTCTTGTTGACTCTTCCGGTTTTTGGATTGTCTCTTCGACGTCTTCTCTATCTCTGGCTGTTGCCAATAAAGGATCAATTGTTGCTAGACAGAAGGATTCAAACCTTTCAGTTTTTTTTTTACCTTTCTTCCACTTTTTTTTTCCACTCGTACATGTGATTAGAGTATTGCATATCACACTCTTTCAGAAACAACTTCTCGATAGTTTGGTGCGCCTGCTATGCCAAGTAAACTCTTGCTAAAAAATCATTTAAAATATGTTATAGTTAGATAATAATAATTAAAAAGAAATTGTTAGTTATAAAACTGATAACTAAAAACTTACCAAAAATTTTTTAAACAAAAAAAAAATCTTTTTGAGAGGAAGATCAGAGAATGTCGGGTAGGGCTTATCGAGCATCGAATGCAGCATTTATAAAATGCATTTGCTAATCCCATTGTTTGAGTATCTAAACCTCTATTACACAAAAAACTTATCATTTTCATAAAACATATTACAATAAGATTAAAAAGTTTAAATTTTGATTTACCAAATTGCATTTCCTTGACGGCAAAGGTTAAACACCGTGCATAACTTTTGCCCTGGCTGTAGAAGTAAGTTTATACCATCATAGAACGTCTGGGAAGACAGAGAAGGCACAGAAGACTCCAGGATCCCCGAGATGTCATCAAACATATCCGAAATGTCATCAGACTCCGGACTGAGACGATGTACCAGATGTATGAGCCAGAAATTCCCCGTAATGAGGCGACGATCTTTAATAAAATTTTGAAATTTAAGTTATAAGAACATATATTTCGAAAAAAACATAAGTTATTGTAAAAACTTATAATTAAAAGAGAAATGAGGAGAAGATAAGAAAAAGAAAAGAATAGAAGGAGGAACTTACCAGGAGTAGGCGAGCAGATCTAAAAGAGAAGAGATTAGGGATCGCCAAATCGAGAGGAAGAGTTGCAGGATTCTAGGCCAAATCGATAGAAGGAAGAAGAAGAGATTAGAGAAAATCTCTAAGTCATTCCCGATTTATATTTATTCTCGATTCCCAACGGAGTATTTGGTCGGGATTCCGTCAGGAATTCATTAAAAATTTCCTAACATTTAAAAAATGAACATTACATAGACTTTTATTGATTTTTGGGAGTGGGGTGAATACAAACACGCTAATTCAGACAAAATTACCTAACATTTAAAACATGAACATTACATAGACTTTTATTGATTTTTGGGAGTGGGTGAATACAAACACGCTAATTCAGACAACGGCGAGAAGAAGAAGTAGAAGACAAAGCCATGAGAAGAAAACAGAGAACAACAATGGAAACACAAGCAGAAGACAAAGCCATTAGTTCTTGCGAAGCACAATGAGGTACTGCATCCCGGGCTTGGCATTCTTGAGACGAGTAAACTGTTCACGTGCCTTGACTTTGACGAGCTCAAAGGCTTTCCTCATTGTGTCGGCTCTAAATTGTGCGGCTAGGAAAGCTCCATAGGAAGCCCTGAAGGAGACGGCCAAGATCTTTGGGTCTAAGAGAAACTCGCTGTTTGGGTGAATGATATCCTCAAAAGCCTCGATAGTGAACTTCCCGTTCTCCTTTATGATTTGCCTTATCTCGCCTTCTTCTGCAATGTAGAGTGGGGTGCTAAAAGAGTTCACCTTATCTTGCTCGATGACACCCTTTTATTCAATCAAGAAAATTGGAAGATTATGTTAGTTATGTAATTGTAGATATATAGAAGTAAATATGATTATATATATTATGATATGAAATGTTAATTTAAAAAATTAAACTGATATTTTAATCATAAATATAATTATGTTGGTCATAACTACACATATGATCAATTTTAATATTTGTATTCTTTATTTTTATATCTATATATCAAGCTGATCCTAATCTTATATATAAAACTTGGCCAATTCTCTTCAGTTGAGTGACACATCAGCGCTGGAGAGAACGCCACCTGTCATCTTCAAATTTAATAAAATAATTAATTAATTAAATTTAAAGTAAACACAATAAAACATATTAAAACATATTAAAACACATTAAAACACATTAAAAAACATAAGTAAATATTGATATATATTTATATTAGAATAAAATTCAAATTTAATTTAACTATATACAAACTTATAAATATTATATAATACAAGATTTTTTAAATGCACAATTCTATTTTTTTAAAATGTTTTAAACTTCATTTATAAACTAAAAATATAATTAAATTTTAATGCAAGTGAAAAAAAATTATGAGACTAAATAAGTTAAAAATTTTAAATAATCTTATATAAAAATTCAACTACTAAAATTAAAAAACACAAATCATATTTAATAAACTATTAAAAAGATAAAAGTTATTAAAAATAATAGTAAAAAGAAAGATATCCACATAAAAATGTCATCTATGGTTTTTTTTTAAGTAATAAAAAAAAAGATGAAATCAATAAAATATATATAACCAAATAAAAATCAAATATTAAATTAAAAAAAAATAACAAATATTATATTAGTACGATTTACAAGAATAAAAAGAATATAAAGATCGAAGAAAAAATAAAACTATTTAATACAACTGATGTAGAGGAGATTACATATAATATATCATCAAGAAGAAAAAAAAATATAACTATTTTAGACAAAAAATACATTAATAATAAACTTAAAGTTCAATACAAATTATTTAAAATATAAATTCAAACAAGATCCGCGCATACGCACGGGTTCTCTCCTAATACAATAAATATATACATGTTGAGCAAGATCGTTGAAAGCATCTCCGATGAAATCCATCACAATTCCTTTAGAGGTCTCGGACATCTTAATTCCATCTCTTAGACACGATCCGAAAATCAACATCAATCCCCCGGGGACAAGCTCTTCAGCTCTAGCGTCAAGTAGATCTTTGGTGTCGGCTGAGTACTGATCAAGATAAGCTTTCTTGACTGCTCCATTGAAGCCAGTGCAGTGCATGTCTCTGTTCCACGAAGGAGAGTCCCGGTTCGTGATCCCTTTGGGGATTTTGGAGGTGAAATGGAACGCGTAATTGATAACTCCAATGTGGAAACTCTGCTTAGGAAGAACACGTTCGAAGCAAGAACCAGGAACCCCGACACTATAGTATCACCTACCCTGAGGAAGTGACTGGAAGAGTGTTGAAATCGTTGGTGGTAAAATCGTTAAAGAGGACTTGGAACTCGATGTTATCCGCCGGGTTTTGTCCGGTTTCTTTACGGTACTTGTCTGCTACAGCATCTATTATGTTTTGGACTGCCACAAAAGTGTTTGGTCCACTCGCACAACCGAAATCCGCTACGCTGAATTCATCAGAGATCAAGTCAAGGCTGAGTTTTGATGAGATTGCCTCGTTCATCTTTTCTTTTGCAGCTTCCAACAACGCTCTCTGTAAGAAACCAAGTCAAAGAAGAGATTGTTAACACTTGTAACATGTTGATTATATTATTCAGATCCTAGCTAAGGTTATAATAAAATCATATAAATAAAAAACCTGATAAGAGGAATGCTGATTGTAACTCTCAGGACCTTCTCCTCCAATCATGATCCATTCTGGTGTAGTAGACATGATTGATCTCTTTTTTTCTCTTCTCACTCTTCTTTTCTTGTTTGGATGAGAACTTATGATAATTTATGGACCTCTCTATGCATATTTATACTCATATTCCTTATTGCTTTGTCCTTGCTTCAAAGAGCAGAATGGGATTTAAAATTTAACATGAATTAAATATATGAAAATAGGTTCTTTGTATAAACAAATAGCCAACAGCCTCGCGCTGTCCTCGTTTTATATGTGGGTTATTTAATTATTTTTTTATTGGCATTATTGAAGCTTTTCGCATTATTGAAACTCAGTAACAAAAAAAAAAAAAAAGGAAAAAGCTCTGGACTGTACTCTTTATTTAAGTGATTTAGAAACGTGCCACGGTGCCAGTAAGCTCGGTCTATAAAAATAAAACAAAAACCTAATCAAACGAATCTCTTAAATATGTTGCTATGTTGCATTGTTTTATCTGTTTCTTAATTGTATTATAGTGTGTAGTTGAATCAATCATATATGTCTATATTTTTAACAAATATGTAAAGAAAATCATTAACAAATTTTATCATATATTAGTAATCCACGCTTTGGGCGGAGTAAAATATCTATAATTTTTTTTCTATAATATTTAAGTTTGAAATAAAAATATAAACAATAAAAACTTAAAATTCTGAAACAAATAGATTATATTGGTATAAACTATATTTTTATTCTTTTTTGTTTTTTTTTTTGTCAAATGTTCTTGTGATTTGTTTAACGCATATAAATTACATTATTAAGATACATACATAATATATTAATAAATAGTTATAATATCATTATATAATAAATATTTTACTGGAACGTAATCTATATGTCTAGTTGAAGTCCCATAATTTTATTGGCATAATCAATTAGACATATTAGACATAATTGATGTATTGTACATATTATATATGGACCTTTCTAATAAATATATATGTAATCATAAAAAAAAAAATTCTCAAGACACCAAAAATTACGATCTGCAAATATATGTTCTTGAGCTTTGGTTTTTTTGTCAAAAATTCTTATATTTTTTTAACGCATATAAATTACATTATTAAAATACATACATAATATATTAATAAATAGTTGTAACGGGATCATTTTGCATTGTAATTATTATTTTCCAAATTTTAGTAAAACAAAACTGCATTATTTATGTTATAATGGTCACAATGGATATATTTTTATGCTCATAAAATAAATATATAAAAACATGTTTATTTATATATAAAAAAATTCTCAATTTCGTTGGTCCATTCCTGAATCTCAAATGGAACTAAAATACTAAAAATATTTTAATTTCAAATTTTATTTTTCATCCTGTTCTCACAAAATCTCATCCCTTATTTTCGTTTGTCGATTTTATGGCGACCAAAGGTTTATAACCGAGAACCAAATTGATTTTGCAAAGTTACCGGTTTGAGGCTCAAAACCGAATAGAAACCAAAACACCTAAAAATTTTTGTTTCGTCGGTTTGGTTCTATTTGGTTATGTCAGAATGCAGGCTTGCTATATGGCCATAGCTGTAAAAATACTAAAAATATTTTTATTTCAATTTTTATTTTTCATCCTGTTCTCACAAAATCCCATCCCATATTTTTGTTTGTCGATCTTATGGCGACCAAAGGTTTATAACCGAGAACCAAATTGATTTTGCAAAGTTACCGGTTTGAGGCTCAAAACCGAATAGAAACCAAAACATCTAAAATTTTTGGTTTGGTCGGTTTGGTTCTATTTGGTTTTTTCAGAATGCCCAAGCTTGCTATATTGTCATAGCCGTAGGTTTTAATTTTAGACTATAGCTGTAAAAACTTTTGGCTGTTAAATTATGACTGTAACTTTGAAAAAAAAAAATAAAAGCCACATTTTGAGGCTTTTAAAAAAAAATGTCGATTTACATAGAAAAAAGGAGAGAGAAAACTGTGGGATTTTTTAGGATGGAAGTTATGACTTTTAAGACTTTAAAATCATTAAAGTCTGACTGGCTAAAATCAGATTGGCTAAAATCTTACTTTAAAAACTTTATTTTTGTTTCAAAGCTCTAACAGCCTTTAAAGTTAATTTGCCAATCAGACCAATATGATTTACAGTAACATAAATAGTAGAAGTTTTTTGGTTTAATAAGAAGTTACAAATCTGTAAATCATTTTTGTTACAAATGATTTACAGTAAAAGTTATAAATGATTTACAAATGATTGAATAAAGTTTGAATAATTGTAGAAATTACAAATGATTTACAGTAAAAACTCTATATTTGGGACTTTGATATTTTATTAATTTATAAAATTACTAATTTATAGATTTTAAATAACTTTTTTTTAATTTTTATTAACTTTTTATTAATTTTAAAAAGATTGTATAATTTTTAAAAAAATCTTTATAAAATTTAAGATGAGTTTCAAGAATATTTTAATTTAAAATGAATAAAAAACATCACTATATTCATATTTTATTAGATTATTTTACGTATATGTTTATATCAGATTTAGTTTATGATGATTATCAATTGATGATTAATGGGACTATATATTTATATAGAAGTTTTATTAAAGTTCTACTAATAGCATCTGCAATCTGTGCTACCTGTGTGTCAAGCTTCTTCACATGAGTGGCAAGGGACTCATACTTGTTATCGATGTTCTCAATTTTGTTGCTGAGATCACTATACATCTCATCTACCTTGACATGGATCTCTTTTGCAGTCGTCTGCTGATTAATCATGACTTGTTGCATCATCGCTTCAAGTTTAGACTCTTGTGTAGTTAGATTAGAGCCATTCTGATTCTGAAAGCTGTGCTGTCCCTGATTCTGCACGTTTGTCTGGCCCTGATACCCCTTAGAGAAAATGCTGACACCTTGGTTTTGCACAAATGGTTTCTGCTGAAACTGCAGACCCTGATTTTGCACACCTGCTTGTTGTGGGTAGACTTGATCTTGAGGATTTTCAACACTGGGACTTCTGTATAACAGGTTGGGATGATTTCTGTAATTCTGGTTGAATCCTCTGTTGAAATATCCTTGGTTCTGCACGTAGGTCACCTCAGCATAATGTCCTTCTGAATCCTCTTCAGCAAATTCCTGATACAACCTCTCATCGCCAGCATTGTCACAAAAGTTGACAGCCTTTTGATTTCCCTTCAGTAACAAGGCTATGCTGAACTTGGTTAGTCAGCTCGTCTATCTTTCTAGACTCAATGATATTGATACGTCTTGATCTGTCATACTCAGGATTGCACTGGCTGAAACTAACAGAGAGATTCTCAATAAGCTCATATGCCTCCTCCTTAGTCTTTGTCATGAAGTTACTATTGCTGGCAGCATTTAGACAATTCTTTGCCTCCCAGTCTACTCCATCATAGAAGATGTTCAGCACCTGCTCATCTGAATAACCATGATGAGGACATTCTATGAAATACTCTCTGAATCTCTCCCAAGCTTCATTGAAAGACTCACCACCATTCTGTTGAAATTGAGTGATCTTCATCCTGAGTGATGCTGTCTTAGCCTTGGTGTAGAACTGATCCAAGAACGATGACCTGATTGCTTCCCAAGAAGTCAAAGAACCAGGTTCAAGTGATTTCAGCCATCTAGTTGCTCGATCAGCCAAAGAGAAAGAGAAGAGTTTGCACTTCAGATAGTCTGCAGGGACTTCATTTGAGCTTGTAGTACTGCAAATCTCTTCAAATCTGATTCATGGAATTTTCTGAAGCCTTCCCATAGAACTATTGCCTTTCCACAAGAGCGATGATTTGAGGTTTGATCTCAAAGTTCTGTCTCTGAATAGGTGGTGGACGAACTGGTGACCTATCCTGATAGAACTGGTGAGGAGAATCAATTCCCCAATAGGTATGCGCGGAGGCTGCCTCTGGTTCCTCTGGAATTGTGCCTGCCTGTTAACATTGTTCCCAAGTTGCACATGTCCAGCTGCAGCAGCTGCGGTTTGCCTCTGAGCTTCAGCTTGTCTCTGAGCCTCGACTTGCCTCTGAGCTTCAGCTTGCCTCTGAGCTTCAGCTGCAGCTCGTGCTGCATGATCAGCAGCAGCATTTGGATCAATGAGATCATCACGAACAGGAGGAGGAGGATTTATGGGGTTTCCATCATCATCGAACAGGCCCTGGAGATTCAGATCATCTTGATTTTGAGCAATGTTTTTCCTTCTTTGTATGTTCTCACGTTCTAGTTGCGCTAGCTCCTCGTTGTTCAAATCCAGCAGATTTTCAGAACCATGGCTTCTGGTCATAAACCTGAAACACACACACAAAAAAAAACATATTAGCAAAAGAAAAAGAAAAACTTAGTCTGAAATTTCATCCAAGACTCGTAGGCACTCAATTGGTCCCTGGCACAGCGCCAATTCTTGAAACACATCAGGAATAATCCTAAAATCTACTGCAAGAGCACAGCAATCGAAATAGTACTTTAGATATCGAAATCCACAAGGACCAAGTATACGCTATGAGAATGCAGAAAGAAAGTAAAGCTAAGCTTAATGATAGGTTGTTTTGTGGTTTAAGACTTCTAGAAACTAAGAAAAGCAAAGTAATGAGATGTAGATTCAAATGAGAAAAACGCTA
This sequence comes from Eutrema salsugineum, assembly GCF_000478725.1. Lineage (NCBI taxonomy): Eukaryota > Viridiplantae > Streptophyta > Magnoliopsida > Brassicales > Brassicaceae > Eutrema > Eutrema salsugineum. The sequence goes on from NW_006256342.1 coordinate 9,154,844, forward strand.
GGTCTTCGGGTAATTCGCAGGAAATCAAGACTCACTAAACAGATTATCGAATAGGGAATGAATTAAGAACCGTTCTCGAACTCAAACATAAACGTCTAGCTAACCCACTGTCGTGGCACTAACTACTATGTCTAATAACCTAAGTGTCTAAACTGTCGTTTGACCTTAAATTTCTAGATATGCATTAAAGTCCTGGTTTGATAACTTCACAAATCGCCTTAGCATCATCTTTCGTTGGCTAAGGACGATTTGCTCATCTAAGTTCTGTCGGGAAATCTAAATCACTTTCATATTTAGATTAATCCTATAATCATAAACTAGGTGATCAATCTATTCTAAGTCTTAAACTCAACAATAGATGAAGAACTCTATGTGATTCCCTAATCTAACAAATTCAGTTTAGTGATTCCTGAAAATCCTTTGAAACTCTAAAAACCTAACTGGAGAACTACTCAGACGTAGATGCAGATAAAACACAGAAAGATGGAGAAGAACTCATAATCAATAAAATAGAAATCCAAAAGGGTTCAGAAAGCTTCTCAGAGATGTAGAGTCAGAGATTCGTCTCCCTAATCTTACAAATTGCCAAAAGCTTAAAAAAGTTTCAATAGAATAGAAAGCGTATCCAGAAAAGTGATAAAAAATAGGTTTAAATAGGTCTGCTGTAGTCTAGGGCCAAAATCAGAAGAATTTGGGCCAAAACAGGAAAAATCGAAATTTCCTTCTTCTTTGGAGAGGTGGAACGATCGATCTGAAATATCTGGAACGATCGTTCCAGCATAGATCGATCATGCCTTACAGAATTGGTCATGCTGGAAAATGTTCGCAAATTCTGGCTGGATCGTTCCAATCTTTTTTTTTCGCACTTTTCACCGTTTTTGCTCTTAAGTCTCCAAACTTCGTCATGAAACATTTTCTGATCTGAAATGATTTTAAAAAGATTAAAAGACTCGAAAAACACTCTAAAATTCAGGTTAGAATGTGTTAAAAATGCAACACATCAAAAACATGGAAACAAATAGGATTGAAGTAGTATTCACTTTGATCTATCTACAACCTTCAAGGCTTTAACCCTCTGTAATTGTTAAAGAAAAATAGAATCATTTTAAAAGGGAGAAAAGAGAGGATTTTAAAGAAAGCTGTTGGTGGAATTGCGGAACCATTAAGAATAAATTAATCGTAAAAGATACAGCAATCGATTATAGAAGTTGGGGGATCCGTTGAAATGGAGTGCATGTGTATTAATAATTATCAACGCCTAAACCATTTTTGCTTTCTTTCAACACCTAATATAATATTCCTTATTTAATTAAGTAAGTGAAGACTAATTATCTGTTTCTGCCAACGCATAATCCTTTCCAAAACAATCAAGAAAACTATGAGGTTATATTTTCTTCTATGATTTTTGAATTTATTATAAACCTGATGTAGTATTTCGTTTATGATACAACAGTTTTAAGAAAGAAATACTACAATATAATCTCTATAAATTAATATTTTAATAAATTAATATATTTTTTAAGTATTAAATTAGTTTTCGAACTGATATTTATGTTGATAAATTAATAATTTTATATATTAATAGAATATTGCAGTCTCGACATTATTAATTATAGAGGTTTAATTGTATTTTTTTTTTTTTGAAATTGAAAGTCTATTAAAAAGTAGTATAAGTTTCTTTTCAAGTACGTTAACATACCGAACACATAAAAATTAAATATGAAACAAATGCAAAAAGAATCTCATAAATATGTGAATTATCAAATGCCCTTCATACCACTTATTTGTGATTTAATATTACATAACTGCTTTCATGTTCTTTTTGTCAAATGTTTAGCTTATCTCGAATTTTTTTGGTTTTCAAAGATTATCCCTACCCTAACAAATAAATCAAACGTTTATTTTTTTGGCAAGTTGCTACATATAAAAAGAAGTGCACTAAGTTATACAAGTTACAAGGACAAGACAGTGAGCATCTTTGCACATAATAAAAAATTAATTTCGTTTGTAACTGCTGTCCTGGCAAGTTTATAGTTTTTTACAAAATCATACAGTAGATTTTTTTACGTTTTATTATTGGGGGAATAAATAATCCCAAAGTAAGCCATATATAAAACGAGTACAACGCGGAGTCGGTGGCGATATTATTATATTTTAGTTCAGAGAGAACCCATTTTCATATTTAATTTATATAAATAAACTAAATCTCATTCTGCTCTTTCAAGCAATGAGAGAGCACAAGGAATATTTAGTATAAATATGCATAGAGACGTCCATAGCTTATCATAAGTTCTCATCAAATATTAATTATCAAACAAGAATAGAAGAGTGAGAAGAGAGAAAAAGAGATCAGTCATGTCTACTACACCAGAATGGATCATGATTGGAGGAGAAGGTCCTGAGAGTTACAATCAGCATTCCTCGTATCAGGTTTTTTATTTATATGATTTTATAACCCTAGCTAGGATCTTGATTATGTAATAAACATGTTTTAACAATAATCCCCTCTTTGACTTGATTTTCTTTAGAGAGCGTTGTTGGAAGCTGCAAAAGAAAAGATGAACGAAGCAATATCAGCAAAGCTCAGCCTTGACTTGATCTCTGATCGATTCAGTGTAGCGGATTTCGGTTGTGCAAGTGGACCAAACACTTTTGTGGCAGTCCAAAACATAATAGATGCTGTAGAAGACAAGTACCGTAAAGAAACCGGACAAAACCCGGCGGATAACATCGAGTTCCAAGTCCTCTTCAACGACTTTACCACCAACGATTTCAACACTCTCTTCCAGTCACTTCCTCAGGGCAGGCGATACTATAGCGCCGGGGTTCCTGGTTCTTTCTTCGAACGTGTTCTTCCTAAGCAGAGTTTCCACATTGGAGTTATCAATTACGCGTTCCATTTCACCTCCAAAATCCCCAAAGGGATCACGGACCGAGACTCTCCTTCGTGGAACAGAGACATGCACTGCACTGGCTTCAATGAAGCGGTCAAGAAAGCTTATCTTGATCAGTACTCAGCCGACACCAAGGAGCTACTAGACGCTAGAGCTGAAGAGCTTGTCCCCGAGGGATTGATGTTGATTTTCGGATCGTGTCTAAGAGACGGAGTTAAGATGTCTGAGACCTCTAAAGGAATAGTGATGGATTTCATTGGAGATTCTTTCAATGATCTTGCTCAACAGGTATATATATTATATTCGGATCTGATATGCAGATAAAAAAAAAATAAAGAACACAAATATCAAAATTCATAATCTTATATAATTATAACATATATAACTATATTTTAAATTAAAACGTCAATCTAGTTTTTCAAAAATAACATTTCATATCATAATAAATATAAAATCATATTTACATCTGTATATCTATAATTACATAACTAACATAATTAATCTTTCAATTTTCTTGATTGAATAAAAGGGTGTCATCGAGCAAGATAAGGTGGACTCTTTTAGCACCCCACTCTACATTGCAGAAGAAGGCGAGATAAGGCAAATCATAAAAGAGAACGGGAAGTTCACTATCGAGGCTTTTGAGGATATCATTCACCCAAATAGCGAGTTTCCGTTGGACCCAAAGATCTTGGCCATCTCCTTCAGGGCCTCCTATGGAGCTTTCCTAGCCGCACATTTTGGAGCGGATGTAATGAGGAAAGCCTTTGAGCTCGTCGAGGTCAAGGCACGTGAACAGTTTACTCGTCTCAAGAATGCCAAGCCCGGAATGCAGTACCTCATTGTGCTTCGCAAGAACTGATGATCCAAATATATTAATGTGATCTTTCTATGTTAAATTGCTGGTTTTCCATTGTTATTTCTCTTTCGTCTCATGGTGGTTTGCCATCTTCATCTTCTGGCTGCGTATGTTTGATGTCTTTAACTCTACAAATGAATAAATGTTAGTTTTACAGTTTATGATTTAGCATATACATAGACAAATATTGTTGATGAATGATACGGATCGTGGACCCGTAGAAGGGTATTCTATACAAAGTTTCAAGATAGTACATTTATTTATCTAAGACCATGTTTATTAGAGAGATCCATGTGTGTCTCTTAAATATTATTTTAGTAATATTGTTTAGTTAAAATACATATTAAGAGATGTTGATTTATTTGAGGTACATTAGAGAAACTGTAATGAGTTTTTTTTTAAAAAAAATTATAAAAAAGAAGTTTTGTAATTGAAAATAACAAAAGTAAAACATTTTTATTATATATAAACAACACAAATTTAATAGATGATTTTGAGGTAGGATAAAAGGAAAAAGGAACATATGCAAGAAGAGAGCTTAAAACATTAGAAAAAAAAAAATTGTAACGATGGTTACTATTTTGAGTTAAGAATTAATGTTCTAGCGGATTTTTGAGAAACGTTGGTTAGTTCAATTTTTTGCAAATCTTTTTTCAGAAAAGAGTTGATATATACTTGATATATACTGATATCGAGATTGAGGAAAAAGAAAGCAAAACTAAATGACTACAGGATTTGGACACGAAATAAATGACTACACGACATAGAGCAAAAAAAATTTTCCTCATCTTTGTTTCATCTGCCAATAGCGCTGTGACACATGGCAAGCAAGAGACGTCTCCTACGGATCCGAAATAAGAGACGTCGCTTCTGTTTTTTTCTCTTTATTGCCCATTTATGATTTAATTTAAACCCAATAATACTAAGAGATCCAGTTTAAAGACCTCGATAAACATGCTCTTATTTGTATGATTGTATCCACTACATAACACAAAAAGTTGTCAATTTCCACTATGCAAATTTAAGTATCACCTGGTGTACATCACATGGGCAGTTCACGTGTACTGACAAGATGCGCCATCGATTATAATTTTGTGAGAAACTGTGACTAATTATATTTTATAGTTTTTTTTTTCTGAGTGGCAAGATTATATATTATTTATATATTAACTTATACTTTTTGAAGAAAATTAGTTTTTTTTAGTCTTTACTCTGTTCTTAAATCATTGATATTTTCAGTTTTTAATACAAAATTAAATCTTTTTTATTTTTGACATTTTATATTTTGCAGAGTATTTTCTATTACTTGAATTATTAGATTCATTTCATATACAAAAATCTTTTTTTTTCTAAATAGTGATTTTATTAATGAAAAAAGTCCAAAAATAATTCACTGAAATCCAAATACAAAACCATAGCAAAAATAAATAGACCAAACTACACCGAAGTAGTCGGTTTCTCCAACTGGATACATTCCTTCAACCACAAAGGTGCTCCATAAGCCACATAAAACCGCCATCGGTTTTCTCGTGCTACACTCTTTGCGATCATGGCAACACTTCTATTACTCTTCTCATTTTCTGTTACCCAACCCCACTCACCAATGTTCTGTAATGCCTGTCGTAATATAGATATTTGACCTCTTAAAGCTGGCCAGGCATTAGGTTTATTGAAAGCCACCACTATCTCAGCTGTCTCGATCCCAAAAACCACATTCGGTATATGCAAGCTGCTCATGCTCTCGATTGCCTATAGAAGACCTTTTTCCTTTGATGGATCCATCAGTGTACTCACACCATTGAAAGCTCGGCTTCTATGAGGTAGTGTATCTCCCTTGTAATCCCGTAGAATCTAGGCTGCCCCAACCATCCTCTTTGTTTTGCACCACGATACCCCCACATTGCATTTCAAAGTCCCGGATATAGGTGGCTCCCATCGTCTTTCTTGTTGAGCAAGCCTTTGATTCTCATTCAGTTCCCTCTGGTCAAATGTTTGGATTGAAAACCATTGATTTGTATCCTCCCACACCTTCGATACAGTTTCACACGCCGTAAACCTCCTTCCCTCAAAGAGAAATAAGTTCTGATTCTTCCATATCTGCCACAAGACCCATGGAAAACATCTTCTAATCTCCTCTGGTACATCTTTGTTCCTCGAGAGCTCAAAGAGGTAATGCATGTTTTCATAAATGGACTATGTATCAAACTCATCTCTCGAGAAAGGGAAGTTCATCTGAGCCCATATCTGTCTTGCAACAGTGCACTCAAATAACACATGGTTCACAGTTTCTTCTCCTCTCGCACATACCTGACATTCCTCCTCTGACTCAAGACCTCTGTGTCTCAAACACTCTGCAACTGTATGGCATTATTCAATACCTTCCACATGAATACTTTTATTTTTTGCACCGTTTTCACCTGCCATACACGGCTTCACAATATGTTCAAAGATGGGCTCATCATAGCCTCTCTCCTTGTCTCCGACTGATCCAATTGCCTTCCAAGCCAATACCCTGATCCAACCGAGTAAGCACAGGACTTCCAAAAGCAAGCTTCTGCTTTAAGATGATTTCAATGTCATTACGAACAAAATGTTCCTGTAGTTTTCCCCTGTCCCATGTTTTTGTTTGGGGATCGATTAGTTCTTTAACCTTCATATTCAGATTGAAAAACAGATTCCTTCGATAAGGTGCTCTCGGTGCCTCATCGCAAATCCAAGGATCTAACTAGACATTAATGTTATCCCCTGAGCCGACAGAGTTTTTCAAACCCCGAAGGAGTAGCTTCCTTCCATGTAAAATGCTTCTCCATGCGTAAGAGGGCCTCGATCCTACGACAGCTTTCAGCATACCATTTTAGCAAAATACTGACTCTTTAAGACCCTAGCTACTAAACTCTCCGGGAACATAAGCACCCTCCACGCTTGCTTAGCCAGTAAAGCCTGGTTGAACAGCTCGATGTTGCGAAAACCCATACCACCCAAATCTTTTTCTAGACACATCTTTTTCCATGACACCCAGTGGATTTTCTTTTTCCCTTCCTGTGGATTCCACCAGAATTGAGCCATAGCACTTGTCAAGTTTTTGCATGTGGATTTTGGTAGTTTAAACACAGACATGGCAAAAACTGGCATTGCCATCGCAACTGATTTTAAAAGAATCTCTTTGCCTGCTTGAGAGAGGAACCAGTCATACCATCCGTTGAATCTGCCCGTCATCTTGTCCTTTATATAGCTGAGCATGTCACGTTTTGATCCACTAAAACACTCTGGTAATCCTAAGTATTTCCCTGCTCCCCCAACATTGACAATGCCCATCCGCCCTTGTATGCTCTGTTTCGTTCCAAGGTCTACATTCTCTCCAAAAGTGATTGAAGACTTGTCAAAATTGATCTTTTGGCCAGATACCTTTTCGTATAACTGCAAGATTTCGGTAATTGTATCACTTTCCTCTTCATTTGCATGACATAGTAACAGGCAATCATCAGCAAACAACAGATGATGAATGGTCGGTCCATCCTGTGTAAATCTAATGCCTTGAATACGACCTTCAGCTTCTGCACGACTCAGAAGATAAGATAGCCCCTCCGTGCATAAATCAAACAAAAATGGGGACAAAGGGTCTCCTTGACGGAGTCCTCGACTCGGCGTTATCATACCATGAGATTCCCCATTTATCAAAATCGTATATGTCACCGTTGAGCAGAACATGATCCACTGAATAATCTTCTGGTGAAACCCCAATGCTTTCAGCAAAGCTTCCAGGTAAGGCCATTCAATCCGGTCATAAGCTTTTGACATACCTGTCTTTATAGCCATGCTTTCACTTGACACTCTTGGATGTGTCCTCAGTGCGTGAACTAGTTCATGAGAGAAGATGATGTTATCCAATATCAACCTGTCTGACACAAACGCTGACTGAGTTGGTGAAACGATCTCATTAAGCCATGGTTGTAATCTTGCCACCAGCACCTTTGAAATAATCTTATATAAGACTGTACACAGGTTTATAGGTCGGAGCTCGGTCATCACCGTAGGTTTGGTGATCTTTGGAATCAAACATATTTGAGTATAGTTCCATTCCGAAGGAAAACCCCTGTTTCGAAAAAGCTCTGTACTTCTTTTGTGACTTGATCACCGACAATTCCCCAATATGTTTCAAAGAAAAGTTCATTCATTCCATCGTGCCCTGGTGCGCTTGTTCCTCTGATTGCAAACACAGCTTCTTTCACCTCTTTGGAAGTCACAGGTCTCATCATGCACATATTCATTCTGTCGGATACTTTAGGAATGAAATTGGCAAACAGATCCTCCATGTTTCCCTCAGCCGACGTCGCAAATAGTCATCTGAAATAATTGCTTGCAATATCTCCCATCGATCCCATCGATGTCGCCACTCTACCTTGGTCGTCAATCAGCTGTTCTAAGCAATTTCTGGATCTCTGCGCTTTCACTGATGCATGAAAGAAACTCGTGTTGTAATCTCCTTGCTTTAACCACTGCTCCCTGCAATTCTGTTCCCAAAAAAGTTCCTCCTCCTGGAATCCTTTAGCAATCTTGATGTGTGTCGTGATGAGGGTGTCAAGTTTTACCCTAAATGAAATCAATAGCCGCAAGTGCACAACTGATCGATTGTAGTACTTAGGGATCGAATCCACAGGGAAGGAGAATCTTTCCTGCAAAAGCCTTCGAAAGAAATATAAAGTAAGGAAGTCTAGAACCAGGTGATTTTGTGAGGGTTTTGGAGGTGTCTTTGAAACGTAAAAACGAATCTTAAAGAGAAAATACGGTAATTAAAATGACATAATAACTAAACTTAACGAAAACAGGTAAAAACGAGAAAAATGACTAAACCTAATTGCTTTAATGAAAATCGATTGAAAGAGTAAAGATAATAGACTAAAGCATGAATAAAAATCGGGGTAAATCTATAGAAAAGAAAGTGCTGGGGTTCATGGAAGTTTTCTCAGGGGTATGAACGATTCAAAATATTGCTAGAGAGTAAATTTGATAAGATCTTAGCTTAAACTTTTCGAACTAGAGTCACGGACGTATGACTACGCCACTGTCGTGATCATAGACAACTATCTCTCTCAACCCCGACCAGTAGGTTTCTGGCCCTGGAAAAGAAGAGATGCATTATGTTTAAGACTCGTCAGCATTCACAAATCGCCCATAGGTAGGTTTCCACTCCTATGTTTGTTTTGCTCTCCCAAACTAGATCTGACACCAGATGAACACTTTTGTGTCACCAAGCATCTGGATCAGATTGTAGTTCATGACGCTACTCTCATGCAGTAAAAACGAATTCAGAAGAAAAAGTTCTAAGATTCGTCTCAATAGCTCATGAAATCCTCATCGAACATATGTATCCCCATCGAAAATCCCTTAGACCCAACAAAAAACTACTAAGACATGATAAACGAAATCAAAAACATAGTATTAAAAAGTAGTACAGAAACCGAAATTGAAAAAGAAAGAACAAGGGTTCAAGAGATAGATCTCTCTCTCCCTAAAACCTAAAAACAAAAGCTTAAAGTAAAATTCTTCTACGTATTTCGTCTCCCTTCTTCTCTTTTAAAAATGACCTAAATGATATGTATTTATAATCTCCAATACTCTCTGGTGTCTAGGGTTCCGGAATTGAGGCTCGAAAAATGATATGGGCTTCAGAAATGGGCCTTCAAACTCGGAGTTAGCTGGCCGCGGTCGGGATGTGCGTGACCGCGGAGAATGGATGGCTGGCCGCGGTCAGGATGGTTGTGACCGCGGAGAATGGCCTGTTGGCGGCGGGTGGAAACGCTTGCCGGCTGGTTTACGGGACATCTTGCTCTTCGCGTATCTTTTGATTGAACCGTTGGATTGCCAAGCTATAACGTGTGCTGGAAAGCTGATACTTCCATCTTTGAGATCTCCAAATTTGAGCTGGATCAGACGGTGAGAAGGCTTTCAATCGGGGGTGAACTTCTGACGGTTTGATTCTGAGCTAAAAATCTGGTCTTCTATCCATTTTGTTAAGCTTTTCCCTAAGTTTCCTGAAAAGAGCCTTGGAACTACAAATACTAGAAAAACGTAATAAAAGTACCTGAAAGCAATTAAAAACATAGAAAAAATATTTCAAATAGATCCATAAAAGTGGTCAAAATACGGTGTTATCAAATCTCCAACTTCAACTCTTTGACGTACTCAAATCTCGGGCTGGTACTCGATATTCCTTCTCCAATGTGTCTCTTAAGCTCACAATCCGTGTCATTGAGTTATTCTGGTTTTATTTTTTCCATCTACCAAGCGCCTTCCGACACATCCCAATCCTGTTCATCAGCAAGATAGGAACTGAATTGTGCTATCCCTTCCATGCTTGTTTAATCACCTCTTTCACCAGAGGCTTTCCTATCAGGCGTTTGTCAAAACAGAAAACACCTCTCTCTGATGTTTGTTTGCTCATCATGTGAACCAGAACCGGGATATGATCCGATCCCAACTTGTCCATAAAGGTTTGGTTGGCAATCGGAAACAGTGTCCTCCAGCTCTTGTTCCCAAAACATCTGTCCAACCTGCATTGCACCCAATGAGAATTCCTCGTGCCCGCCCATGTAAAGCCATTCCCTGCACTTGGGAGCTCGATCATGTACAATACGCAGAGCATCTTATTAAAAATTTTGAAAGATGCTTCACATCGCCTAGATCCTCCAAGCTTCTCTCCATTATGCATTATTTCATTAAAATCTCCCACCATGCACCAGCTCTCCTTCTTTTGGCTCCCAATTCGCATTAGCCGCTCCCACACATGAGCTCTGCCCTTTACCACCGGATCTCCATACACAAAAGACACAAAAAAAATTAAAACCACCAAACTGTACAGACACATCGATTAGGTTCTTGTCCGCAAACTCCACCTTAACCGAGACACTACTCTTCCAGAATAAAGCTAAACCACCACTCCATCCAACAAGGTCAACCGTATAGGCCTATC
>NW_006256342.1:9165666-9321397 GCF_000478725.1 Eutrema salsugineum
CATCCCTTCGGGCTGTCCCTCATTCGGGGACCACCTCTTTCTCGAACCGCCGAGCCATTTTTGTGGTTTCCTTCTCCCCCTCTTTAGCCTTTCTCTTCTGCGGTGAGACGCCAATCACCTCCTCCCCTTTCTTCATTGATCTGTCTTTCATTTTGGCAGTAGTGCGTTTCGTATATCGGCGCTTTTCAGAGATATACTATCGTCTCGGTAATGTCTTCTTTGATACAGAGCTTGATGAGCTTGCTTCAGAGGAACCCATATTAAAACCTGTAGAGCACGATCTGAAGAGAGTCGCCCCATCTTCTAATAACCCTGGTATCCTCTCAGAGTAGACTCCTCCACTGCCTGCAGGTCCTTGCCATCCAATGCCCGCTTTTATGGCTGTTCCCATAAATTTTCCTTCAGTCGGAGCACCAGACTTTTGCCCCATGGCACCTCTGATCTCGACATCCGAAAACAAGGGGCCTTTATCCTTGTCGATTTCAGTCGATACAATTGGCCCAGCTTCCAACCGCAGAAAAGAATTCTTGCTTCGTCGATCATCTCCCAAATCCAGTATCGACTTCTTGACTTTCTCTTCCCGAATCCTTCTTTCCTCCCCCTCTGCCACTCCAATAATATGTTCGTATTTCCTGCAGCACATCTAGGTAATTCTCTCTCTTCTCGAGTCTGGGTTAACCCCCACTTGCTCCTCAGTCAGAACTCCAAACAAAGGGTCTCCCGGTTTCAGAATTGGTTCTGCCCTCTGTTTTGTACCTAAAATGCTCTGTTTTCGTGTCATCGCCTTATCCTGTCTCATTTTGATCAACAGAAGACATTTATCCTTCTCATGAGTAAGTCTCTGACAGGCATAACACCGCTTCTGTATTCACTCAAAATCGTACCAGACCGTAGTATTCTCGCCTGTAGGTAGGACTACAGCTTTTGACCGTCATACTGGCTGTGAAACATCGAAATTCACCTTCACACGAACATAGTCCTTACTTTGCGGTTTCTCAGGGTCAAACGCTATTTCCTTAACCTCCGCTATAAGATCTGCCAAATCATATATCGCTGCCTCCGTATAGTAGTTCAACGGGATATTGCGAATCTGTATCCATACCGGCATGAAATTCAGATAGTTCTCTGGTGAATTCTCAGTCCATCGATCGATCATTATTGATCATTCGTTGAAAGTCCAGACCCTCTTCTTCATTACCTCCTCCAGATCATGTTCATACTTGAATATGAACTGAAACCTATCCTTAGTCAAAGCCACAGCTCTCACTCTGTCGTATACTTGCCACTTCCTTGGCATATCCAGTATAAGATCAGACATGTTTTGACATTCCGGGTTGAGAGTTCTACCCATGATGCTCATCACATTCCTCTCGCTCGAGCAATACTTTGGATCGCTCGGCATAACAAACGGTGTATCCTCCTCCTCCTCCAATGATAAAGCCATTAGAGCTTTATCAATGTTTGCCATACTTGTCTTCGTCCTTCGGAGCTTGTGAAAAGATCGAAAAAACTATTTAGGGTTTTTAAAATGAAAGCGGCGCTATAGAACCCTAAACAAAATCAAAACAAACTTCCCAAAGAATACCAAGATTTTCCAATGATTCACTAAGATATTGTTAATATTCCTTAAAAATCCTAAAACCAAAGGGGAAAAAACCTGGCCAATAGCCCCACTTTTGAAAACTCAAAGACTCTTAATGGGAAAGAGAGTCCTAAGCTAAAGGAGAATCAGATCTTTTATTATAGGTCATACAAAGCAAACCGTATATGATGGATCAAACTCCATTCCATATACAAAAATCTTAAACATTAATTATTTTAGAACCGAGGGAATATGTTTTTACATTAAAACCATCACTAAAATTATAATTAAAAACAATCCAACCAATGATATAAATAAAAAATTTCAGAACATCTTACAAGGGACCAGAAGGAGTATTAATTACTCCACTAGTTCTGTTTTACAAAATGGTTTGGGTGGATGCACGAATATCAAGAAACTACCATGTATGTTGATTATACCTTTAATAAAAATTTAAATATGGTCTACAAATTGTTAGAAATAGCACTACGAACTTGAAGAAAACTACAAGATCATAAACTTAGTTTCCTAACAAAACCTGTAACCATGACTTCCTACAAGCCATGAACGACAAGACCCTAACAAACTAGTTTCTTAGTTGACACTCGGCTTGGTCAAGTAACAGGGTCTGCAAGCAAGACTGTGCTAGAAGCATGCAAACTCGTATTTTGCTCTCTAAGAGTATGTGATTAAAGAAAACGTGTTTAAAAATGTGGAATTGAAATGCTGAAGAAAGTTCGTATAATATTATTTATCCGGTAATAATTTGGATGTCGTTTTGTATAAGAATTTCAAGGGACTTTTACTCTTTTGCCCAAGTTTTATGCGTTACAAATTTTAGTTTTTTCACTTGTACGTACCATGAAACAATGTTTGAAAAAAGGGGTAATTATATTTATAGAACAAAAAATCTGTATTATTATCCCCTTAAGACTTTTTCAAATTTGGCCATTTTTGGACATAAATACCCCTTTATAAGATTTAGAAAATTAAAAAAAAATAGTTTTACAGTCTAAAAAATTTTGAAAAATCAAAAAGGGAATTACGAATACTTTCTGAAATATAATATATTTTTAAAAAAAATTTAAACATTTTTTTTACAAATATTTTCCGAATTAGTAGAAAGTGCATTCTATAAATCTATAAATTATAGAATAGGCTTTCTACTATTTCATTAGTTTTCTACTAAAAATATAGAATTAGTTTTCTACATTTCTTCTATGTTCTACAAAGCTGTGAAACCGTATTCTATAAATTTATCATTGTTCTACAGTTTAGTAGAATTATATTTCTATAGTTCACTCTTTGTTCTACATCTTAATAGAATTGGATTTCTACGGAAACTATTTGTTCTACAAACTTAGTAGAATCTCATTTCTACGGAAACCCTTTATTCTACAATTATAAAATACCTATTCTACAATTCAGTTAAATGAATTTCCAAAAATCTAGGAGCAGATTTAGAGAATATATTAATTTCCTTTTCATAATATTTAATTTCCTAATTAATTTTTTAAATATTTTTTTTCAATTTAGAGAATTCTGTCGCCATTTTTTTTCTTCTCCTCCTCAATTTAGCATTTTTTCTCCTCCTTCAACCTACAAACTTTCACGTTTTCTTCATAACTTTTACGTTTTCTCCTTCTTTTTTCGTACCAACTGCCTTAAAATATGTTACAAACCTACGTAACATGTGGATTATGGACTTCTGGTTTGAAGAGAGAGTGGGATTTTAATGTCGATGAAGAGAATGGAGGAAGATTGATAACTCTGGAATCGAGTACAAGTTTTGAGGAGTTAAAAATGATGGTGCAGGAGGACTATGGTATCGTCGATCAGCATGTTCAAATCAGTTATCTACCTAGTGATTTGACTGATAAATCAGGGTTTCCCCAGTCATTATCACAAATGATCGTCAAGTTAAAAATTTTGTTGGATATGAAAAAAAAACCCTTCAGTTCGGCTCTGTGTGACACTGACAGGTCCATCTGCAATTAGAAGCGAACTTGTCAACATTGATTTGAATAAAGAGCCCTCTGACTCTGGCAGCGATGAGAAACAGCAGGAAAAACCTGAACCTTTAGTCTTACAGCTGCAAAATGATGGCTGCACAACAGGTGCTCGTAAGCTAGAAGGCCTTGGCAAGGATGCTGAAGATATTTTTTGGTGAGGAGGAAGAAAAAATCCAATCAGAATCTCGGTGTTGGTTGGTAGACGCTGTCAAGAAGGGGCAACTTTTCAAAAGCAAAAACTATTTGAAAGCGACTTCGGAAATATGTGCAATGCAGCACAACTTTGATTATGATGTGACGAAATCTACAAAAAAAATCTGGTCAATACGCTGCAAAGATAGGGTGTGCTCCTGGAGCGTTCGTGCAGAATGTTTAGAAGGCTCAACCTATTTCAAAATAAACAAGTATGTTGCTGAACATACATGTGCTCCATCGAAAAAAACAAAAATCGGTAGAACAACTTCAGCGAAAACAATTGGACTACAGATTATGCATAGGTTTGAAGGTGTTAAAGAAGGGCCAATACCTCGGGAAATCATGGAATTTATGCGAAGTGAGTATGGATGCGAGATCTCCTACTAACATGCTTGGAATGCGCGTGAATATGCAGTTAGTGTTGCTAGAGGAATTCCCGAAAAAGGTTATGGAAAAATTCCCAAATATTTGCACAGTTGAAACAAGCTAATCCAGGTACGCATACTCATTTCGAAACTGATTCCGATAATAGATTCAAATATCTATTTATTTCTTTCGGCCAGTCGATTAGAGGTTTCTATAGAGCTATGCGTAGGGTTATTGTTGTTGATGGCACGTTTTTGAAAAGCAAATACAAAGGTGTTCTGCTTGTTGCTACAGCGTTAGATGGTGACTCCAGCTTGTATCCAATAGCATTTGGGGTTGTTGATTCTGAGAATGATCGGTCTTGGAGTGGTTTTTCAGGCAGCTATTGGTCGTTATAGCTGATGGGCAAGGTGTAGCTTTTGTGTCAGATAGAAATGTGTCTGTTACTAAAGCACTTGCTAGAGTTTATCCGCACTCTTCACATGGAATTTGCATACATCATTTGTTGAGTAATGTGGCATTTCATTTCAAGACAAAGGGTTTGGTTGGTTTAATTGCAAAAGCGTCTAAAGAATATAGGGTATCTGAATTTGAGAGGCGATTCAATGATATTCGCAACATTAGTCCGCTCGTTGCAAAATACTTGATGGAGGCTGGTGCGGAAAAGTGGGCGCGATGCAAGTTTTCTGGATTCAGATATGACATTCGAACCACTAACCCAGCTGAGTCGATGAATTCTGTTCTGTTAGCACCCAGAGAGTTTCCTGTCATTCCTTTGTTGGACAACGGTTGTTAATTTTATCAATTTCCGGTTCACTTCCTGGCGTAAAAAATCGTTTAGGCAAGTCCATATCCAATCCTGCGAATAAGAAATAAAAGATTACGGAAATGAGTAGCCCAAACCACGAAATTCCATGGACAAGGAAACAAAAAAAAAAATCAAAACCAGAAGAAATTGACGACAAAGAAACGATCTTATCTTGAGACCGGAACGTGAACTAAACACAAAGCCACAAAAACTCATAAACTCGATTGGCTCATAGAGCCTGGCTGAGAAACTCATAAACTCGATTGGATGAGAAACCACCTATGTATAGAGACTGGTACAAAGCTAATAAACAACTTCATAGTAACACAGTACTCAGAAACAAATGAAACTCAAGTGATATCAACAACAGCAACAACAAATCCAACGATGACCCTTGTAGAAAAAAAGAAAAAAAAAACACTATAAGATGTTGATTCATGCTTTAGAATGAAGAAAATACAGTGAAACAGCATTATTATTCTGAGGGGAAAACAAAAGCAAACAAAAAACAAAAACAAAAAAAGGCTCAAGTCTAAAGTCTAAGTGCCATTATCGCTTATTCAATTCTAAAGTCTAAGTGCCATTATCCTGGGGAAAACGACCAAAAACAAATAAAAGGTATAAGAAGTAAAAAAAACAGGCTTTTAAAAGAGTCTCTACGTGATTAGAATATGCATTTGTGAATTGGATTCAAAGTTTGACCACTCTTAAACTCAATACATACAGGTATACACAAATAACTACAATTACTGAAGGACAAAACAAAGATGCAAAGTGCACGATTTGATGAGAGGAAAAATGTGGGAGAATCATATATCTAAGTAAAGATCTCTCATAAACCTCAAAACAAACAGCATGAAGTCGTATTTTCTCATAAGTCTCAAAACAAATTATGTTTCTTTTCTTTACTATGCCATTATAAGTTTGCGTAAATTATTTTTCCTGCAGCTGTTAAGAAATTAAGTAATGAAAACTACAATGAATCTCATACACAATGAATTTCGTTAATCAATTAGATGGGTCGGTCGATATTTTGAGAGCATCAGAATACTTCGCAAAACCCAGAAATCAACAACTCTACATAATCCCAATTCAACAAATCAATATTCCAAAACCCAGAAAACACAATCAATTTGGGATTACACAAACCCTAACAGTTGAAAGATTGAAACAAAATAAGAGGACGACGCGACTTACCGGAGTGAAGGTCCACCGAAGACTACACCGGAGGAGAAGAAGACCGGAGGAGAAGAAGTCAGCGGCGAAAGTTTTTTTTTTTCTTCGTCGAAGAATAAAGTTTGTAGGAGGCAGATTCTACAAGAGACGATGTAAATTTTTTTAAACTTTTTTGTTTATACTTTTATCTGATTAAAATAAATATTAAAATTTTTTATTATATTGGGTAATTTCAATTTTAAGGGTAAAAGAAGATAAATAAGTTGTAGAAGGATTAATGGGACAATTTTCTAAATTAAAAGATTAAGGGGACAATAGTAGTATTTTTTTGTCTTATATTTTTAATTCTTTCTTGAAAAAAAGGGAAATTCACTAATTCCGTTGATAATTAATACTGTCGATTTGGGCAAAGAGTACAATAATTGTACTACTGAAGAAAATTCGCATTAGCGTGCGTGGAAAATTAAAAGCGTCTTTTTTCGATAACGGTCAAAACTGGCTTGCTGGTTTTACAGTTTATTATTCTTATCACTGAAAGTTCCATTATTAGAGGTTATATAATAAACACATTGGTTGTAATGAACTCAGAAAAATCATTACATTCGCAAGATTTTGAGAGAGAAATTAAAGAGGAATTTAGTAAGACAAATGGCACCTTCGTACACGATGGCCGGAGGCAATGGTCCGAACAGCTATAGTCAGCACTCAACGTATCAAGTTAGTTATCTTCTTTTGTTTATCTTGTTGGAAACACATTCACCGTTATTCATGTTCGATGTTTGGTCTTTCTTTAACTGTGAACTTTTAAAGTTTCGGTGCGTAACTTTTCTTGATCTGAAATCTGACATTTATTTGTATAAAAACAATTTCACCAAGTATGCATGCCGAGACCAATTTTATCAGCATTTAGTTACTTTGAAGCGTCGAAACTTTGAATATCTAATACACATATTGTCTACTCATGGTGGAATTGATTATTGTAGAGAGCGTTGCTTGAAGTTGCCAAGGAAAGGATCAATGAAGCCATCTCCACCAAACTCGAAACCATCAGCTCAGAGTCCAATCGCTTTAACATAGCGGATTTTGGTTGTTCCACTGGACCTAACACGTTCCTTGCAGTACAAAACCTAATAGATGCCGTGGAACAAAAGTATCGTAACGAAACTCAGCAAAATCCGGACGATAACATTGAGTTTCAGGTTCTCTTTAACGATAATTCGAACAATGATTTCAACACCCTTTTCAAAACACTCCCTCCGACCAAAAAATACTTTGTTGCTGGAGTTCCGGGGTCTTTCTTCGGCCGTGTTCTACCTCGGGACAGTCTCCATGTGGGACATTGCTCTTACTCTCTTCATTGGTTGTCACAAGTTCCCAAAGGTGTCGCAGATAGAAACTCTCCCGCGTGGAACAAGGACATTCATTGCACCGGGTTCTCCAAAGAGGTTGCAGAAACGTACCTTGATCAGTTCAAAATCGACATGGGAAGTTTCTTGAAAGCAAGAGGAGAAGAACTCGTGTCCGGGGGTTTGCTATTTCTTCTTGGATCATGTCTACCGGATGGAGTTAAAATGTCTGAAACAATGAAAGGAATGCTTCTTGATTTCATGGGAACTTGCCTCCATGATGTAGCTAAAGAGGTAAAAATATTGTCGCTTTGTTGCGTTACTAATATAATGTTTTCTTGTAGAGCGTACCATGGTGCAAAAACATTTATCTTTTATATATTTTATGACACTTTTGAGTCATTGTTTTTTCTTAGGGATTAATCGACCAAGAAGAGCTGGACTCTCTCAATTTCCCAATTTATCCGGCACACGTTGTAGAATTCAAGAGTGTGATTAAGGACAACGGGTGTTTCACAATCGAAGCGTTTGAGAAAATTAGTCATGCTAACGAAGAAATGCCATTGGATCCAGAGTTTTTGGCAACTTCAAACAAAGTTACATTTGGAGGAGTTCTTGAGTCGCGGTTTGGTAAAGAAGCAATGGAGAGGACAATGGAGCTTATAGAAGAGAAGTGTCCAGAGATAATTCCGCAACTTGCGAATGCCAAATCTGGAATGCAATATTTCATTATGCTTCGAAGAAATTGATCCTAGATGACCTTTTACCAAAAAAAAAAAAAAAATTGATCCTAGATGATCAAAATGAAAGATTGTGATGTGTTTTTTGTTTTCGCTTGCCATTATTAACGCTACATTAATTAAAATTAAAATTAAAAAAATAAAGACAAGAATAAGTCTGAAAATTAACATGTTCAATGATTGTTTATTCAAATATTATAGTTTAAGGTAAGATGCAAATCAAAGTATCTTTTTAGACCACTGATCATTTATTAAAAATATGCAAGTCACACAGACCAAAGTCACCAAACCAATAAAATACAGATCTCGTTTGGTAGGTAAGGCATGTTTTTGGGAAAAGATAATTAAGAGACTTGTTTATAACGTGTTAATTGGAAAATATTTTCTTTATTTATCACGCTAACAATATTAACCAAATGATTCCGTTTCAATATATTTTTTTGATACAAAGTTTGTTTATTTATATTACTACATCATAAAGATAAATGTTAAAAAGTATAAAATTAAATAAACTTGGAAATAAATGGATACTAAATAACAAAGAGAAGGCCTTTTTTTCTTTAATTATGTTTATCGGAATCGTTGTTTACAAATTACAATCGAAAACTTGCATATATAGAGGAAAAGAGAAAATACTTGCTTATATGGAATCGTTGTTTACAATCGAAAACATGCATATATAGAGGAAAAGAGAAAATACTAGCTATATTGGAGATTTAAGTGTTACAATTATTAACATTGATTAAAACGATCTTCTTCTCCATTCTCTCTCCAAACACGACTCTCGAAGACAACTTCCGTTTCTCTCCATCGTTTCCGGCCGACGCCGGCTTCTCTGGCGTCGACGGGCCCTTAATTTTCTGTAATTTTCGTATTTCTTTCTCTTTGAATAGATTTAAGTGAATAATCAATATCCATGGTGAGTTTTAAGGTGAAAAGAATTTCTGACAACCACCTTCGCATTCGCCGGAAGAGTCTTATTCCGACGTTTGTTCGGCAAAAACGTCTGACGGTTAGTGTCGGTATCCTTCCGTTGGAGATTACTCCTGGCGGTTTTCAGTTTCAGTCGAATTTCCGAATTCAATTTCCTAAATCGCCATGGAATCTATTCTCTATTCTAAATAAAGTCATCACGATGTCTGATAATACCCGACGCCGTCGACAAGTCATAGGATGCGGTGTTACCTTCTTCTATTTCCTCTCACGGGTTCTAGAATGGCAATTTTGGAATTACTTTATAATTGGACATAAGAATTTCTCTCCACACGGTGATGTTTGTTGGAGACATATGCTTTTGTTCGATTTATATTTCTTCCTTTTCATTGTCCTTTTTGCTTATTCCCTTGTAATAGCAGTCATGGTTTTAGATCAGTTTGTGTTCCTCCAAGTTTTGCTTCGGAAGTACGCTCCAATTATAGAGATTCCATTTCTCTGTTTGGTTTTGTTGATGATTGTTTCATCCGGTGACCGTGTTGTCTCTTTTTTGAGGGTTTCTTTGTATCAGCAAGGGTTAAGTCAATTCCTTCAGAGTGAAAGGGCGGCATTTTGAAAACTACTGTCAATCATATATTGTATTGGTGTTTATGATGCTTAGGATTGTTTGCAAAGAAGACAATGGGTATGGCCAAAAAAAGAAGAGAAGACGCTTCATTCCCCAATCGGTATTTTTCGTCTTTCCTCTTGATAATACGAAATCAATATATTCTCCAATATGAACACAGAATCGTTGCTGGAATCGTCAAATATTTCATTTCAAGGACGAGACAAGTTTCAGATTCATCACCAACAATATTTAGGTTTATCATATTAATCAAAGTAATGCCAATTGAATGTTGGAGTTTCATCAGCAAGATGATAGCCAATAAAAAGTATACGAAGGAGGGACATAACAAATTTTATCTGTTAGCCTATAAGACTTTTGAAAGGAAAGTCTGGTTACTCTTCACTCCTTCATCGAAATTGTCTCAATTTCCTTTATTCACTAAAAAAAAAGAGGTGTATTACATCACTTAATTTCTATCACAAAATTAAGTGATATTAAATTGCATTACTTATTAATAAATGATACAAACTATATAAATTAACATCAATTATAATAATTGATACAGTTTTGACTGGTTTGACATCAGTTCTATATAATTGATACAAAAATATTAATTCACATCAATTGTTAATCGATGTATTTATAAATTTGAATTAAAATCACTTAAAAAATGATACAAAATTTACATCAGTAAAAAAAATGATGCTAATGAAGTTTTAAATATCTGCATTAAAATATTTATGTGATTTTTTATTGTAAATAATGGTTTATGAGTTTTAAAAAAGGAAAAAAAATTAGATTTGAAACTTTAGACGTCATATATTTATATAAATTTACTATTTTTTATAAAATATATGAAAATTATATTAAGAATTTTAATTTTCTTTTTCTAATTTTTTTAACATGATCAAAACATGATAATTATTTACAAAAAAAATAGTTATTATAATTGAATTTTACAAACGTAAATCATACATATGTTAGAAATAATATTGTGACTGAAGAAAAAAAAGAAATAATATTTCAACTTTAATATTTTTCTTAAGAAATAATTCCTTCAAAGATAGCCAGTCATATTTTTGGCATGTAGTTTGTGTTTTATATGGAAATGAATATTAAAAAAAAAATGAAATGCATTACATGTTTACAACACCAAGCGTGGAAATGGAAATGGAAATTAATTCACTTAATTATTAATCTCTTATATATATATATATTAGGTTTTATATTTCTGTGGATCCTAAAATCCACACTCAAGGATTTAGTGTGTTGATTTTGTGTTAGAAGAATTTGGGCAAGAATTTTAGTAAAAGCGGTGTAAAAATAAAGACAAATATCGACGAATTTGGATTGTATTGATGAAAGATGAATGTTTACAAAGTGTTTTTTTAACTAAGGATTGAATGTCCTTTACAAGAGATTCAACTCCTATTTATACTAAATAGAACGAAACATACTAAATAGAACGAAACGAACTGTTCCGAGATCAGCGGGTTGATACGTTCTCTCCTTCTCTGACCTCCGAGATCTCCGCGATCTCCTCTTATACATCTCTCCACGACCTCTTCTTCTCCGAGATCTCCGCGATCTCTTTTTATCTAGCTTTCCGCATCCTCTTAGATTGACTTGTACTTGAGTATATTCCTTGAAGAGGATTTCCTTACTTTAGTTACAGGCCTATAGGACCCAAAGCTTTCCTTATAATGGCTTATTCATTCAAAGTGCTTTATAGGCTGGATTTGGGCTAAATCCAACACCAACAATTTCCATTTTTTCTTCAATCAAATAACTATTTAGATTTTTTAGTTTTGTTTTCCTTTTTTCATGATCCATAATCCCTTATTCCTCGCCCATAATCTTCGTAGACGTTTAATTATCTTTTTAAAAAAAATCTAAATACCTTAACAGATATCTCTTACTTAATACCTTCAAAAACAGATCTCTATTCCTAATTTTTATTTTCTCCTTCTTTGTATGTTTCCGATTTCTTCACTACTTGTCTCACATTTTTCCATTTTTTTAGTTTATATACTTATGATTCCACCATAAATGTTATATCTCTTTGTTAGCAAAATTCAAGACCGTCATTAAAGAAGGACTCGAGGCTTCTCAGAGAAACCGCGATGGAGAAGCAGAGATTCATGGACGCATTTGTGACTCTGGCTCAGGGAGGAGACGTGTTTTCTATCGAAATCTTTGCCATCAAGAAACAGTTGGTTAAGCTTGAAGCAGAGAAAATGAATGTTAGTACATAAAGTTTAAGTCAACAGAGACGAATCATGACTTGTTAAAGAGGCTTCTCAGATTTGTGAAGAGTATCATGCGACTTCAGAAAATATAAAGAAATTATAGTTTGATTGTGATCTTAGTTCTTAACTTATCAATTTTTTTTTTCTTTTTGTGATTAATGATGATGAAAGTGTATATTAATTGGATTGATTTATGATTTTATTGTTTTTTCTTATTTTTGTGAATGACAATTTGTTTTTAATTTATATCCTGATGTATTTTTTTGTTTTTAATTTTAGTTCTTAATAGATATTGGAAAAGATTTTGTTATAAAAAATAATAATTAATAAAAACTACGAATATTATTTAAAATAATAAATTTGTCACTAATCAAATAATTATTTTAAAATTAATTATTAGAATCACATATGAAAATTGATTTTAATTTTAACATCAATTAGTTATAAATGATACAAACAATAACATCATTTATATTAAATGATGCAAAAGTTAACATCAATTGTTTGCAACTGACTCATATTAAAATCAATTACAATAATTGATACAATATTTCTGACAAGTGATGTAAAATATTTGCATCACCACTTTCAGAATCACTTTTATAAATAATTTAAAATTTGTTTGCATCAATTATAACTAATGCGAATATTTAAAATAAGTGATTCTAAACAGACTTTTTTTGTAGTGATTTGCGTTAACGGTTGTATTTAGAATGTTTCTGCATCTTGTAAATTTTTTATGATAATAATATATTTGATTTGCCGGGAAAAAAAAGTGTTACAATTATTTTTAGTGAACTATTGCAACTTTTGAGAAAATGGTTATTTTCCAAACATTGCAACTCTTGAGAATATGGTTATTCTCCAAACATTGCAACTCTTGAGTTTTATGGTTATTTTAAACCATTGCAACTGTTGAGATTATAGTTATTGTGAACCATTGCAACTATTCATTGTATTCCTGGAAACTCTATAAAAGGTTGAGAAATCTTTGGAGAGGAACATAGAAAGTTTTTGCAAACTACCACCAGAAAACAATATAATAACAAAGCAAAGAAAAACTCTTTGTGTATCTCTTGTATCTTAGCCTAGAACAAGAGAGAAACTTTGATTGTCTTATCCTACAAGAGATTTCGTGTAACCCAAGGCTTTGATAAGGCTCGAAATACTCTTTAAGGAAAGTGATTCGTACACCAATCATTATCCAAGTTCACATTTATCAAGTTAAGGGGTCAACCACAACATTGTTAAAGAGTAATTACTTGTGAACTATGGCTGGTGTATCTGTGCGGGAGATGAAGTCGAAGTTTGGAAAGTTGGAAAAGTTTGAAGGAATAGATTTCAGAAGATGGCAAAAGAAGATGCACTTTCTCCTTACAACGCTTAATGCCTACTGTACCAGAGGATGCAGAGAACGAGTCTTTGGAGGAGACAAGGAAGCAACTTAAATGGGAAAACGATGATTACATATGCCATGGCCATATTCTCAACGGTATGTCGGATCCACTATTTGATGTCTATCAGAATGTTGAATCCGCAAAAGAGTTGTGGGATGCATTGGAATCAAAGAACATGGCCGAGGATGCTTCTAGTTAGAAGTTCCTCGTAAGTAATTTTAATAATTACAAGATGTCTGATTCTAGGCCGGTTATGGAGCAGTACAATGAACTACTCCGTATCCTAGGGAAATTCACCCAACACAACATGAAGATGGATGAATCCATCTCGGTATCGAGTATTATCTACAAGTTACCACCTTCATGGAAAGATTTCAAACACATGTTGAAACACAAAAATGAAGAGTTGTCTCTTGTACAACTTGGTAGCCACTTGCGTATAGAGGAATCTCTAAGGGCGCAAGAAGGAGAAAAATCTAATAAAGAGGTTGATACTTCTTCCATTAATATGATGAAAGAAAGTGGGAGTTCTAAGAAAAATAAGGGGTAGAAACGCTCCTTTAATAACAACACTAGTGGTGGATCTAACAAAAGGCTTAAGAGCGTTTATTGGATTTGTAACAAGCCAGGTCATTTCAAATGTGACTGTCGGGCAGCGGAGGATAAGAATAAAATGGGACAAAACCATTTGAGGCAAGTGTCTAAGGACCAAGACCCATCTTCTCATCAAGATCAGATTTCGGTTTTTTCTGAGGCATTTTATGTGCAGGATGATGAAGTGTCATGGTGGATTGACTCGGGTGCAACAACACATATTTGCAAGGATCGTGGCTGGTTCAAGTCATATGAACCAGTTCAAGATGGGTCTGTACTTCATATGGGCAACGAGTTAACCGCTCCTATCCTAGGCCGTGGAAAAGTGGTGTTAGAATTTAGTTCCGAGAAAATCCTTGATCTTAAGGATGTACTTCATGTACTCGGAATTAGAAAAAATTTAGTCTCCAGTAGTGTTTTAAATAAGTGTGGATACAAACAAGTGTATGAATCCGATATGTATATCTTATCGAAGTGTGGTGTATTTGTTGGATTTGGATATTTCTGTAATGACATGTTTATGCTTAATATTAATAAAATTATCAATTCTATTTATATGGCATATTCTAGCAAAGTAGATACTTCTCTAAGGCATGCAAGATTAGGTCATGTACATTATAACCGTATGATTGAAATGTCTAAAGAAGGTTTGATTCCTACTTTTGACATGAATATAGAGAAGTGTAGTACTTGCATGCTGACAAAGATAGTTAGACAACCATTTAAGAGTATAGAAAGAAATTAGATTACCCCAACCCAAGATTAAAACTTTGGGGGAAAGAGGTATTGATTGCATTTTTATTAGATATGCTGAGCATTCCAAGGCTTATAGGTTTTATGTCATAGAACCTAATGATTCTATACCGGTTCACACGGTAATTGAATCAAGAGATGCAATATTTGATGAGGATTTAGTTCCTAGTTCAAGTTCTGTTGTGCCAGTCAACGAGTCACCTGTGCTCCGTAAAGAACAAATGAGGAAGAATGAAAAATCATTCGGTCCTGATTTTCAACTTTATTTAGTTGAAGGGTCTAGAGATGAGATTGATTTAGAATACTCATATTGTTATCTTGTTGATGATGACCCTCGGACTTTTGATGAGGCTATGAAGTCTCAAGAAGTTGCATTTTGGAAAGAAGCAGTAAATGATGAGATAGACTCCATCATGGGAAATAACACATGGGTCTTAACAGATCTCCCACTCGGTTGCAAGCTTTTAGGCTGCAAGTGGATCTTCAAAAAGAAGATGAAAGTCGATGGAACAATCGATAAATTTAAAGCTCGATTGGTTATCCAAGGCTTTAAACAAAGGGAAGGTATTGATTATTTTGATACATATGCCCCTGTTGCTAGGATCTCTTATATAAGATTATTAATTGCTCTGGCGGCTATTAATAATCTTGTGATTCATCAAATGGATGTCAAGACAGCGTTCTTACATGGTGTATTAGAAGAAGATGTGTATATGAAACAACCTGAAGGGTTTATCATGCTTGGTGATGAGGATAAAGTGTGTAAGTTGATAAAGCCATTGTATGGACTAAAGCAAGCACCTAAACATTGGCATCAAAGATTTGATGAGGTTGTCTTGTCGAATGGATTCAAGTTAAATCAGTCGGAAAAGTGTTTATAAAGTAAATTTGATGAGTCCGGTAATGGAGTAATCATTTGCTTATATGGTGATGACATGTTGATCTTTGGCACCGACCTTAGACAAGTAGAGCTTACCAAAGCATTTTTGTCATCAAGTTTTGCCATGAAAGACATAGGGGAGGTGGACGTGATTCTTGGAATTAGAATCAAGCGAGAAAACAAAGGACTATCTTCAACACAATCTTATTACATTGAGAAAGTGTCTAAGAGGTTCAATTGTGAGAATTGTTCTCCAATAAGCACTCTCATGGATGTGAATGTAAAGCTTATGCCCAATACAGGTCAAGCGGTATCACAACTCGAATACTCACAAGTAATTGGCTGCTTAATGTATGCCATGACAAACACTAGACCGGATATAACTTATGAGGTAGGAAGATTGAGTAGATATACTAGTAACCCTAGTACTCATTGTTGGAAAGCTTTAAGAAGAGTGCTTAAGTATTTGAAAGAAACCATAAACTATAGTTTGACATATGTCAGATTTCCTTCGGTCCTAGAAGGGTATTCAGATGCAAGTTGGATCACCAACATAGAAGATCATTCTTCTACAAGTGGTTGGGTGTTCTTGCTTGGGGGAGGTGCCATTTCATGGGCCTCTAAGAAGCAAACCTGTATTACAAATCAGAATTCGTAGCATTAGCAGCCGCTGGTAGAGAGGCAGAATGGCTAAAAAACTTAGTCTATGAAATTCCGTTGTGGCCGAAACCAGTATCACCTATTTCTATCCATTGTGATAGTCAGGCTACTTTGGCTAAGGCTTATAGCCAAGTGTATAATGGTAAGTCGCGACACCTGGGCGTTAGACATCGCACGGTATGTGAGCTAATCACTCATGGGATAATTACTATTGGATTTGTTCGGTCTCAACAAAATCTAGTGAATCGCTTGACAAAAGGATTACCTAGAGACTTGGTGAACAAGCCGGCTAAAGGGATGGGATTAAAGTCCATTTGAAATCTTTAATGATGGGATACCCAATTCCCCTCTAATACAATGTTAGAGGCTGAATTCAATGTGGAAAGCCTACATTTAAAGGTTGAAGCACTAGTTTATATCATCCCAAAGTAAGTGCTTGGACCTGCAAGAAAGGTTATGATGAAGGTTTCTTAATAGATCTTTTGAAAAATTGCATTTGCAGGTGCAAGATTAAAAGTATCTACCTATATGAGTGTGAAGTGTTGCCGCTTCAAGAAGTTAGGACTTGGCTTTGTATATGCTCATGAATAGATATGGACATGGCTAATAATAGTGTCAAGTATAAACACTTAAGAGTAGTGTGAGAATTCGTGTGTGTATTATCTTCATGTGCTCAAAATGAGTTGAAAAGATTCAATCCATAGGACATCCTGATTCTCAGACATTTGGAATGTGTAATATCACTAAAATGAAAATTCAATCGTCACGGCATTTTCATTTATGCATGAATTTAGTATATGTGTTGTTTATTTAGTGAATCTATGATTACACTTAAATGGGGGAGAAATGTTGGAGATTTAAGTTTTACAATTATTTTAGTGAATCATTGCAACTCTTGAGAAAATGGTTATTCTCCAAACATTGCAACTCTTAAGAATATAGTTATTCTCCAAACATTGCAACTCTTGAGAATATGGTTATTCTCCAAACATTGCAACTCTTGAGAATATGGTTATTCTCCAAACATTGCAACTCTTGATTTTTATGGTTATTTTAAACCATTGCAACTGTTGGGATTATAGTTATTGTGAACCATTGCAACTATTCCTTATATCCTTGGAAACTCTATAAAAGGTTGAAAAATCTTTGGAGAAGAACATAGAAAGTTTTTGCAAACTACCACCAGAAAACAACATAATAACAAAGCACAGAAAAACTCTTTGTGTATCTCTTGTATCTTAGTCTAGAACAAGAGAAAAACTTGATTGTCTTATCCTACAAGGGATTTTGTGTAACCCAAAACTTTAATAAGAGTCAAAATACTTTTTAAAGAAAGTGATTCGTATACGATTCAATCATTATCTAAGTACACAATTTATTTGATGGTTAAATATTTATATGTTTCTTTTCTTATCTATATAACACCTTATATTGCAACACTTCCTTTTTGAAACTAATGTAACTATTTTTGAAGTTGTGTTTTATATTGTCTCGTTAAACTTCTTTTTTTTTTTGGAAACTCAAGAAAAGAGTTAATTAGAGAGTGATAATACTGCAAATATTCAAGAACAATTTTTCACCGACAGAAGCTTCTCTACAAAATAAACAAAGTAACATTTTAGAGATTTATTTTCGTTTTCTTCTCTTTATAGTTTTTTTTTTTAATTTTTGGATTCAAATAATGCATTTTTGTGTGTCTTTTCTTTTTTCTTTTTCGTTGAGATTATGTTCTAATAGTTTGATTAGCAAGATTCATTATTTAATTTCCCATAAATTTTTACCTCTCTTTTTTTTCCTTCTTTTTAGCTTTTGCTTTGGGGGGAGTTCACCATTGAAAATTCAAACCAAATCTAATTTGAATCGAACCGAAAAAGGACAATATGAATTATGGTTAAACCGTGTAGATCTATTATGGAATTGGAAACTTTTGGATTTGTCATGGTTTGGTTTTACACCGATTAAACCGAATAAACCGGTTGTCTTCTTAAAATTCGAAGACCCAGTAGGCCCAAAATATTCCGGTGACAGTGGTTGTCGGCTTGTAGCAGATTCTCAGAAAGCAGACGAAGAAGGAAACTTCAAACCCCAAAACCGTCACATTTCGCGCCATTTCATCTTCCTCATGACGTCAGACTCCGCCGGAGCCACAACCGCCGTCAACATTAGCGGTAACTCAGAAACCCTAAATCTCAATTCCACAGAACTCTACTCATCAGCAATTTCCTCTGTTTCTCCACCGCTCCCTCCACAGAAACCACCGTTCTCTTCTCCTTCAATCCCTCAATCAAAACGTATCCCCAAAACTAACTTCATCGTCGATTTGTTTCGCTTCCCACCATCTTCCGATTCCTCCTCCTCCGTCGCTTTCTTCCTCTCACACTTCCACTCCGATCATTACTCCGGCCTCTCTCCGTCTTGGTCCAGAGGAATCATCTTCTGCTCTCACAAAACCTCTCGCCTCGTGAAAGAAATCCTTCAAGTTCCATCACAGTTCGTCTTCCCTTTGCCTATGAATCAAAAGGTTGTGATCGATGGCTCTGAGGTTGTTCTGATTGATGCAAATCACTGCCCAGGAGCGGTACAGTTCCTGTATAAAATCAAATCGGTGAACGATGGTTTCGAGAGGTACGTTCACACCGGAGATTTCAGATTCTGTGATTCGATGAGATCAGATTCGTATCTTAGTGATTTCGTTGGCTGTGATGGTGTTTTTCTTGACACTACTTATTGCAATCCAAAGTTCGTTTTCCCCACTCAAGAAGAGTCTGTTGATTATGTGATTAGTGCTATAGATAAGATTGTTGAAGAGTCTAAGGTTATGGAGAAAAGGGTTTTGTTTCTTGTTGCCACTTATGTTGTTGGTAAAGAGAAGATTCTGATTGAGATTGCTAAGAGATGCAAAAAGAAGATCTTTGTGGATGCGAGGAAGATGTCGATTTTGTCTATCTTGGAGTGTGGAGAGAGTGGAATGTTTACAGAAGATGAAAACGAGAGCGATGTTCACGTTGTGGGATGGAATGTATTGGGTGAGACTTGGCCGTATTTCCGGCCGAATTTCGTGAAGATGAATGAGATTATGGTTGAGAAAGGGTATGATAAGGTTGTAGGTTTTGTGCCTACAGGGTGGACTTATGAAGTGAAGCGGAATAAGTTTGCGGTGAAGTCTAAAGATTCGATGGAGATCCATCTTGTACCGTATAGTGAGCATTCGAACTACGATGAACTGAGAGAGTACATAAAGTTCTTGAAACCTAAGAAAGTTATTCCCACTGTTGGAGTTGATATCGAGAAGCTTGATAGCAGAGAGGTTTACAAAATGCAGAAGCACTTTTCTGGACTGGTGGATGAAATGGCTAACAAGAAGGATTTCTTATTGGGTTTCTATCAAAAGAAAAAGAAAAATGACATAGATGTGGTGTCAAGCTTGACTGAGGTTTACCAAGGAGAAGATAAGAAGGCATGTGAAGACAGTGAAACTCCATGCGAGATAATAGATGCGTTTCCGTCATCTACAGGATCCTTAGTGCATAATACAGCTCCAAGAAGTAATGATTCTTTGGTGACTGAAAGATTGCTGACAGAATTACGTGATTGTTTGCCTGGTTGGGTCACTGAAGAGCAGATGTTAGATCTGATTAATAAACATGATGGTAATCCCGTAGATATAGTAAGTAACTTTTATGAACGTGAAGCAGAGCTTTACAAGCAATCCTCTCTTGCCACGTCTTCCTCGGAAAATCAGGCTGTTTTGGTTGATGATAGTGTAACCGGCTTGCAACTAAATCCTGTAAAGAGCACTTGGTCAGATTGTCAACCAAGTCAAAAAGGTTTTGCCTTACCAAGCAAAGTCGGTTTAACAAAGGGTACTATTTCTCCTGGAAAAAGAAGCAAAAGCATAGGCAATAAGTCAAACAAGAAGGTCAAGAAAGATCCAAAGTCGAAACCAGTTGGTCCAAGGCAGTCAACGATAACTAAGTTCTTCGATAAGGCCTTGGATAGTGGATCTAATTCTGTTGGTGTTGGTTCAGAGACTGAAGAATGCATTACAGATGAAAAGATGGTCCACAATGATGCTACAGAAGCATACAAAGAATTAACAGATCAGTTTATTGATATTGTTAATGGTTCTGAATCTTTAAGAGAGTATGCTGCTTCCATCATTGATGAGGCTAAAGGAGATATAAATAGGGCATTGAACATTTATTACAGTAACCCCAGTGGAATACCTGGTGAGCATGCAGGTGAGGGAGTACTCTCTAGCAAATCAAATCAGTTTCCGCAATGTCCAGAAGCGTGTTCCTCTCAGGAGGACAAAAAAGCGCTAGAAAAATCAGGAAATGCCGTTAACTTATGTGGACAGATATCAGCAGAGGAAATTGCGGACAAAAGTTATGTATCTCTACCACCTGAGAAGTATAAACCTAAGGAGCACGGTTGGTGTATTTATATGCACAGTCTTATAAATGCTACAAATCTGTTATTTATTATTTCTTTAAAATTTGAGAGTTTGTTTGAAGTGTAGTAGGATATTTTAGTCCACCTGCTGCAATTTTTCTGTGCATCCACACTCATATGTGTGTTTGGTATAATGCAGCTTGTTGGAGGGATGGGCAGCCTGCTCCTTATATCCACCTTGTCCGAACGTTTGCTTCAGTTGAAGCTGAAAAGGGCAAGATCAAAGCTATGTCTATGCTTTGCAACATGTTTAGAAGGTTGCATAACCTCTTTCTTTCCTTTCACTCTGTTGATTAAGCTGAAGCAATGATGATTGTCACTTATATTTCTGTAAATTTTTCATCCCATCAGTTTGATGGCTCTCTCTCCAGAAGATGTCCTGCCCGCTGTTTATCTTTGCACAAACAAGATTGCCGCTGACCATGAAAATATTGTCGGTTTAAGTTTCTTGTATTTTATTCAATCTCTTGTTATTTACATAACCTTATAAGACTCTTAATGATCATGTATCAATTGGACAGGAGCTTAATATTGGTGGAAGTATGATCTCTTCTGCATTGGAAGAAGCATGTGGAATAAGTCGCGCTACTATAAGGGAGATGTATAATAGATTGGGGGATCTTGGTAAAGACAAATCTATGCCATCACAGTTAACTTATGGTTTGTTGTTCCTTCTGTATGCCCTGCTAAAACGGGTTTAAAATTTATAATTATCAAAATTTCCAGGGGATGTTGCTCAGCTATGTCGACAAACACAAAAGCTACTGGTTCCTCCTCCTCCACTTCTAGTGAGAGATGTGTTTTCAACTCTACGAAAGATAAGGTATAGAATTTAACTGATTATGTGTTACATCAAATAACTGTTAACTGAGGATACACTATGTACCAGTGCAGACGAAAATGTTTAGAGGTGCTTGTCCATCTTTCTGCTGTGTCAGTTATAACAGATATATGAGTTAAAGAACTGTTCCATTTCTACTTCTGTGAATTTTGTGCTGGTTTGATGGTAGTTTCCATGTATATCCATGCATATATATGGATATCTTCTGTAATGTATGATAGATATAAGATTAAGTACTCCAGATAGTTAGATATTTGAGGGCTTGAAAATAAGTGGGACAGTTGGTTTTAGATGACCTTGTTGATTTTGACACTACTATAAGCTATATTTAAATACTGACCTGTTGTTGATAAATTTTCTACTTAAACAGAACCGTAAGTAATTTCTTTCTGGTAATTGGTTTGAGCTGTCTTCCAATTAAAGCGTAGTTTCATTGTTGGTGGATGATTATAGTGTTCTTTGTTGCCTAGCCACATTTTCTTACAAACATGAGGTCATCGTAGCAAGCTGCTAATAGTTCTCCTCAGTGTGCAGACAGGTACTGGAAGTAATCGGCAAAAGAAAAACCTCATCGTGAAGCTAATGCGCTCTTGTAGAGAGAAAGAGATCAAATTTCTTGTTAGAACATTGGTAAGATTCTCTCAAAAAAAAAAAAAAAATCGAAATATTGTTCATAACTTCCCTGTTTTAAGCAGCTAATGTCTCTGTTCAGGCCCGTAATTTAAGGATTGGCGCTATGTTGAGGACTGTTCTACCTGCACTTGGGCGAGCAATCGTTATGAATTCTTTCTGGAATTGCCATAACAAAGAACCATCAGAAAAATGTTTCAGAGAGAAACTCGAGGTTTGATTTATTTTCTTTCTTAGTTTGGAGAAAGTGTTTTCTTGTCACTTATCAAGTCAAGTATGTTAAAAAGAATATATCTAATCGCTCATGTTGATAAGAATCAAAATTTCAGGTTGTTTCTGCTGCAGTAGTTGAGGCATACAATATACTTCCTTCTCTGGTGAGCTTTAAATTTCAACCTTTGCCTTCCCTGCCTCTATTCGTTTTCCCGTTTTTCTCGCGAAATGATTTTTTTTTTTTTAAAACGTGTTTCTTTCCTCTAAATATTCTCTATGCAATTAACAGTTCCAGGGTGTAACCTAATCAAGAATTAGTGGGAAAAAAATCAAGAACCTTTAATTTATTGCTTTCTTTGAATTCTGCCTATTTACAGCCTTGGAACTATTTGTGCTTTGTCCTGCTCAGTATAGTTTTCAAGAGTTTTCAAATAAAGATATTATTTGTTTCCAAACAGGACGTGGTCGTTCCTTCTCTCATGGACAAAGACATTGAGTTCTCAACATCAACTCTGTCAATGGTCCCAGGGATACCTATAAAACCCATGCTTGCAAAGTAATTGTACAGATCTTCGTGATACCTTTGTTTTCAAGATAAGGACTAGAACTGCTGATCTCATGCCTCTTATAATTTATTCTGATTTTGATTGCAGAATCGCTAACGGGGTTCAGGATTTTTTCAAACTCTTCCAAGACAAGGCTTTTACATGTGAATACAAGTTCGTTTTCCTCAAGAATTTCTCTCAAACTACTTGAATTTGATGAGCTTCTGATTATAAATGGAATATCTGTTGCTTTCAAGTTCCAACTCATAACCATGAATCTTATTTGCATACTGTTGACTATCCATTAAGTGTTACAAATACAACTAAGTTTGGGCAAAATGCAGTTCATTTTGTTTACATGAGTCTTTGTTTTCCGTTAATCATCTGTGTATTGTGAATTACCTTGCTAAAAACGTCTAAATTTAAATTTTCAGATATGATGGCCAGCGCGCCCAGATCCATCAGTTACTTGATGGTACCGTGCGTATTTTTTCTCGAAATGGGGATGAAACAACTTCTAGATTTCCAGATCTGGTTGATGTTATTAAACAGTTTTCTTGCCATGCTGCTGAGACTTTCATGTTGGACGCAGAGGTAGGTGAATTTTTTTAAGAATCCACTGTAGACATCTCTATCTCTCGTAAAGCCCTTTAGCCACGCGCAGGAGACAAAGCAAGGAACCTTTTGCCAGTTTTCAAAAACCAACCAGTAATAGTTTCTCATGACTTCTTTTGGTCATACATGGTGTATTGGTTTTTTATGTGGTCAGGTGGTTGCAATTGATAGAAAGAATGGAAATAAACTCATGTCATTCCAAGAGTTATCAACAAGAGAGAGAGGAAGCAAAGATGATTTGGTAACTAGAGAACGCATTAAGGTATTCAAAAAATATCCTTACAACCTTATTTCTGTAACTCAATGATTGTCAGCATTTATATCAAGAACTTGCAGTTTTATCCATAGCTTTGTTACATCAATTCTTCTCCGGCCCCATTGTTCTTTTATTGTAGTCATGATTCTAAACCTATCACATGTTTCGTTTCATGGGGACGGGTTACTATGTTTTAGATGTTACACTACATACCCAATTGAGTGTTAGAAGTATGGAAGACCCACATCTTCTTACATGTTAAGCTCTGCTAATCTAGTCCTCAACAAAGCCAGGCGAAAAGAAAATATTTGTTTAGTATGATTGTCGCTTTCCTCATAAAAATTTTACCCTGCGAAGATAAACATTTTTAGTCTTTTGTCATTTTTTTGTAGTTTCCCAACATGTTCTTTTAGATGTATTTATTTTCTTACAATGGCTTTATGCAGGTTGAAGTCTGCGTATTTGTGTTTGATATTATGTTCCTCAATGGTGAACAGTATGCATCTCTTACTCGATATTTTTATCTTTCTCTGCATTTCTCCTTAGAAATTATTTGCTGAGTCGTATTTTCCTGTGCATTACTTTGCAGGCTGTTGGCTTTTCCCCTTCGTGAGAGACGAAGACGTAACCGTCACCTCTCTCTCTCTCTTTTCTTAATTTGTTGCGTTCATTTTGTTCATCGGGTTGAGATATTCCCACCCTGATCTTAGTTGGTTATGCTCGAACTTTCAGGTCTAAAGGAGGTCTTCCCTGAGACTAGGCCGGGTTATCTTGAGTATGCGAAGGAAATCATTGTAAGTGCTACAGTATCTTCCTGACCTATAAGTTATAGTCAGGACATCATAAATCCATCTTCTGTAACAGAGTGCTTTGGTATTTTCATTGAATCCTTCTATGTAACTAAAGTGTTTTGGTATTTTTGTCGAACCGTTCATTGTTTAATAGGTAGGAGCAGACGAAGCGTCTTTGAATAACCAAGACACTTTGTGTAGAATAAATGCTTTTCTAGAAGAAGCATTTCAGTCATCTTCTGAAGGAATCATGGTTAAGTCCTTAGATGTTGATGCCGGATACTACCCCACAAAGCGTTCTGATTCATGGCTCAAGGTCTTGTGCTGTAAATTATCTTATCAAAGAAGAGAAAAGTCCCAGAATTTTATTTAAATGGCGCTTAATTTTCTTGTTCAGGTTAAGCGAGATTATGTAGATGGATTAGGTGACACATTGGATTTAGTTCCTATAGGTGCTTGGCATGGCAACGGGAGAAAAGCAGGATGGTAGTAAAAAACGAATTTCCCAACTCTCTTTTTTTTTTTTTTTCCTGAAAGCAAAATTTTTTATTTGACCTTGTAGCTTTATGAATTCCGATTTTTCTTTCTTTGTTTATGTAGGTATAGTCCATTCCTCATGGCCTGCTTTAACCCTGAGACAGAGGAGTTCCAAAGTGTCTGCCGTGTCATGTCTGGCTTTTCTGATGCCTTTTACATTGAGGTAATGAAAAGCTCAACTACACTTTCACACTTCTCCATGTATCCATCTTTGGTAGTAAAAAAAAAAATGAATTTCTCATGGTGACTAATGGTGGACATACTGGTTTAAGGTTTGGTAATTCATGGGTTTCGGTTTTAGTAGTCTTATAGAGTTTGAAACCAAGTAAAAACCATTCGTAAAGGTTTTATAGAATCTCAAACATGTTTTTAGTATCTATGATCATCTATGTTTTACTTTTTCTTGTAGATGAAAGAGTTCTACTCAGGGGATAAGATCCTAGCGAAAAAGCCGCCTTACTACAGAACTGGGGAGACACCGGACATGTGGTTTTCTGCAGAGGCTGTATGGGAAATCAGAGGTGCGGATTTAACCGTCTCGCCGGTTCACCATGCCGGTTTAGGTCTCGTTCATCCATCTCGAGGCATCTCAGTTAGGTTTCCTAGATTTATCCGTAAAGTGAATGATAGGAATCCAGAGGAATGCAGCACGGCTGCAGAAATCGCAGAGATGTTTCAAGCTCAAACCAGGAAAATGAACATCACGTCTCAACACTAATATGCTCCTAACTATCTGATTAGCTGCATGCAGTTAACCTTTTTTTTTTGTTCGTTTAGGCGTTTTACCTAACTTAAACAGTAAACACAGTATTTTGAAGTAGTTGGTTTGGTGCCCCTTTTGTAAACTATGTAAATATGTGTACCTAAAACAATGTAAATATTTAGCCACTAGGTGTATATGTTATCCCATCTATCTTCATGTCTTTTCTTTGTGTTTCCTTTTTGTCATTATAAACAAAAATGGTCTCATTGGTGACAATAGGAATTAGAAACATAGAAAATGAAAGAACCAATAAAGTATAGGGTGAATTAGTCCAAAGACAAATTACATGTTCAAAATAAACTATATATCGAGATTAAAAAAAAAAAAGCAAATGAAAACTAATAGAGGAATAAACCATTTCAAGCTTGAAGAGATGATATTAAATCTCTTTTATATGTCGTAAAACGATGAGATAGAGTAGCTTATGTCACATAATTCACACTAAAATAGTAGAAACAGAACTACTATACTAACTAATCTGTGAGGTAATCTTTCACTCTTTCTTCAGTGGCTTCTTGCTGCTTACGAAGCATCCCAATTTGCTTTTCCAAATCCTTTAATGAAGGAGTCAAAAAAGCGACATCCTTTGTATTTCTTTCAATTTGCTTCGCAATTTAATTCGTCTTCATACCACTATATGAGTCCAAAATCAATGTCACAGAAGCTCCATCGGGAAAAAGGATTTAAGCAATAAAAATTAGAGTGTATGTGGCGGCAAAGTATAAACATATCATGTCCGGATTCTTTACGTTCTACCACATATATACATGATGATTTCTTTTTGCTACTTTTTCTTTGATTTGTTTATTTTTTCTTCTTTTTTTTTATGTAGATCTAGCAAAACATTTGATCATTTTTCGTAGAATTTTTCCTATATATGTGGGAAACAAATGCTCTGATTCAGCTGAGCCATTTTAAAGAGATAATTAACAGGTTTAAAAACACATGGTGACAACAGTTCTTTCCGACTTCAATCATTGATAGTTATTCATTAGGTGATGATGGGTTTCTCACTGCAAATTACGATTACTCAGGAAGGTGGTCTGAAATGTAGACTTCTAGTCGATCATTTGTTGATCTTAGTGACTCCGTCGTTAGAGCAATATAAAGACGTATATTGTCTTGGCTCCTACTAGAGCAATAAAAAAGAGAGTGATGGCAGTTGTGATCAATTCACTCTAAAGCATTGATAAATATTTTTAGATTACTATAAAAATTAAAAATTATCTTAGCTAGTAGTAATTTAATCATTCTAAAAGTAAATATAAAAATAGATCATTTATATCTTTAATTATACATATGCAAAAGAAATATCATTATTTACTTCGAATCATTATTGGTGAATTGTTAATTAAACTAATTTTTTGATATTTACCGAAATCCTTTGAGAAGATGATATAATAGTGGAATTATATTTACCGAAATCATTTGAGTCTTAAGACTTAAGACATGAGTTTCAATTTTTTTTTGTTTGTTGTTTTCATTTTCCCTCCTCTATAAATAACTCCTCCCGCCAATTCAACTGACCGGCAATAGCCGGTCACCTTCCCTACAGCAACCGGTTATAAGAACACTAAATTGAAAACATTACCTTCTTCGATTCATCTACTCGGAATCGCCTCGCCACATTCTCTCTCTCACCACCGATAAATCATCTCTTAAGGTTTCCTCGCTAATTGTTTCCTGCGAGAAAAATTCCGCAAAACCCTAAACTCTTCCTTCTTTGCTTCTCCGCTTTTCGGCAATCGAAGAGTTAAAAAGGAACTTGTTAGTCATCTGGGTCTCTCCGGAATTTGAATGAAGCTTTTTGTTTTTTCGAATCTAGGGTTCTTCTCCGAATTAGAAGCCTGAAGCTGTAGATAACATTATGAGCGCCATCAACATCACCAACGTCACCGTCTTGGATAATCCTGCCCCTTTTGTTAGCCCTTTTCAGTTCGAGATTTCATACGAGTGTTTAAACTCTCTCAAAGACGGTAAATCTCAAATTTCTTCCTTGCTCTAGAACAGTTTATGTGTTTGATTTCGTCTTCTATTGATGAATTTTCTCCGTTTATTGAGGTCTTAGTCTCTGCTGATTCTTACTGATTTCGTCTGTATTAGAAAAGGGTTTGTGGAGAAAATTGTTCTGGTTCTTGGCACCAATTCGTTACTGATTTGAGTTGTAGTTGAAACATGTTGTTTTGCTCTATGTATGGTTTGATATCAATTAACGAAAGAGCTATGTGTGGATAAGAAACATGTTCTCCCTCATTCATGTTGTTTGATTATGTAGTGTGGTTCTACAAACCTTAACTTATGGGGTTTTGTGTGTCTTGGATACTAGTGTTTCTTAATGTGAATTTTACCTCTTTGTTCTGTGATTGTCCCTATTTTTGTATGATCTCTCACAAAAGTTTCCTACTGCTCTGTGATTGAATAGAAGGACATAGCATGGTGGTTCTAAAGTCTAGCTGTCTTACTAGTTGGATTAGATCTATGCAGAAGTTCTTGATTAACATAGTTATTTTGATGAGACTGCTCTACTTGAATAATTATTCTTTTTTGGAGCAGCTGTTTTTCCCCAATAGTTGTTCTCAGGGAAGATATGTTACCTAAGATTAATGGTTTCATACGGTTTGCAATGGATTCGATCGTTGGCTCTGTACACTAGGATGAAAACAGATGATGTAGTCTTGGATTTGGCTGGAAGATATTATAGCTTGATGTGTTTCTGTTACTTATTTTCTCCAATAAAGTCATAGAAGCTACCTAGATAGTTGTGTTCGTAAGAAAAAACAATTCTTTCAACTTAATCCCTAGCTTTGATTTTGATACAGATTTGGAATGGAAACTTATCTACGTGGGTTCAGCAGAAGATGAGACTTATGATCAAACTCTAGAGAGTGTGCTTGTGGGACCTGTTAATGTTGGGAACTACCGGTTTGTATTGCAGGTAAACATATGTCATATCCATTTGTTTTACACATCCTCGTTTCTATTGTGATCTAGCAACAAGAGTCTTGATCTAAACTCTCCATTTACTGTACAGGCTGATCCTCCAGATCCTTCAAAAATCCGTGAGGAAGACATCATCGGTGTCACTGTGCTATTGTTGACATGTTCGTACATGGGTCAAGAATTCTTAAGAGTTGGGTATTATGTGAACAATGACTATGAAGATGAGCAACTTAGGGAAGAGCCTCCAACTAAGGTTTTGATCGATAAAGTCCAGAGGAACATACTCTCAGACAAACCTAGAGTTACTAAATTTCCTATAAATTTTCATCCAGAAGACGAGCAGGCTGCTACCACTGCTGCTGATCCTCCTCCTGAACCAACTGATGAACAAGCTGGTGTCAATGGTGAATCTCAAGTTTTGCCTGATCAGCCACCAAAACCAGAGGAATCACCCCAGGAATCATGATTTTTATTTAAGCTAAATCGTTGAAAATCGGATGAGAACTATTTGTCCTCTCCAAAGATCTTGCCTTTTGCTTCTTATCTTAGGGAAGTGGTTCTTGGACATGTTTGAATGTTTTTGTTTTTGGGGCATGGGTTTAGTTGAAGCAAAGCCAACATTTCGAAATCAAGATTATGTTCCAGAAATGTTTAAAATTTCTTCCCAAAAAAAAATTCGAAATTTATTCTAAAACTAGACCCATACCATTTCGATATTTACAATAGTTTTTTCAAGAGGGTATTAGGTATAATTTTTTAAAATATGTAATGGAAATGAGAAAATAAAACTCTTTAGAATAACATAACTCTTATCAGATTTATGTTTTAGAATTTAGAGTGGTAAGAAAACTCTTTAGAATAAAATAACTCTCTGGTTTATCAATTTCTTCTCCATAAAGACGATTGACCAGACTAGACCTAAACTATTTTTCTCTAGTTTTAGACTTTCTGCTGGGTAAGCTGCCAAACAAAGTACTAATCCCAAATAATCCATTGAAACATTTGTTTCAGCCTCCAAATTTTTTATTTCAATTTAGCCCACGAAAAAAAAAAATTTTAAAATTTTTTTTTTATAAAACCAATTATAGGCCTCCATTTCTGTTTTTGTTTCGAACCCCAAAATCTCAGATCCAGCCCTTACAATGACTTGCACAACACTTACAAAACTGCATTTATCAAAGTTACGTTGATAGTTTATAACAGACAAAATGACATCAGATGAATAATACCAACAAGTTTGTTTTTGATATGATAAAAACAAAACCATATCCAAAACTAAGACTTATGTCATAACACTCAACCAGGAAAGCCAAACCGGAGATTTAGTTCTCAAGATCTCCACACGATTCTCTCTCAAAGGTCTCCAACAACCCCTAATGTATCTATAGAACAAGGTTACACCTGTCCGAGTGGTGAACAAAATCGAGTTCCCGCTCACACCACAACCATAAGGAAGCTCCTTAGCTAAGCAGGCAACATTTATCAAGCATTCAACAAACAACACTCGGTCTCCTAAATCACTGACCTCGACCCATCTACCAGCCTCCGCATCTAACCTACTCACTTTAATAGCTAATTTACCAACAGGTCCAACATGATTGACAGTTTCCCTAACCAAGAAAAATTCATCACTGCCACATGGAACAAGACAATT
This sequence comes from Eutrema salsugineum, assembly GCF_000478725.1. Classification (NCBI taxonomy): domain Eukaryota; kingdom Viridiplantae; phylum Streptophyta; class Magnoliopsida; order Brassicales; family Brassicaceae; genus Eutrema; species Eutrema salsugineum. The sequence continues at coordinate 9,196,208 of NW_006256342.1, forward strand.
ACTGAAGTCCCGATGCTCTGATGGCCTTAGTGGAGTCGCTTCCAGTGAATAAGGATCGATAACGAAAATATCTCGCTCAAATGATGCATAAAATCTGCCTCTAAAAGAGACTAAATTCAAGCATGGACAGCCTGGGATGTTCTCAACTTGCTTCCACTTCATTTCAATACTTGTTAACACCAACAAAGTGTTCAAGAAGTTGCAAATCACAATGAATCCGCTTCCTACCTCGTTGTTTAGTTGAAGAAAAGCCACAACTCTGTAAGTTATTCTCATTCCTTGAGGATCCAAACAACTAATTTGGTACCGATGGCCCATAGAGACGATATGCCAGCTAAACATGTTCATCAAAGTTTGCTCATATCCTTTAAATTGTATTTTCACTGAGCACTGAAGAGGAGATGATGATGGAAGAATCTTCATACGATCCTCTGACTCATCTCTGCATATCCCTCCCAATAAATACTCAGAATACTCAGAATCTGACGTAACAACAACGATAGGAGGTCGGACTCTAAAGAGGAACAAAGGGATCTTCTCGAGGCTGCACATGGCTTTGTTTTTAATAGGAAACGAGGGAAGAGTGTAACTTTGGCGTAGTAGGGAAGGAAATGAGGATCGCCACGAGCAGCAAACAGAGCGAGCATGAACAACATCGAAACAGTTCTCCAGATTCATGGCGATGATGTGAAGTAGCTCTTGAGGGAGCTGAGTCCAGTCTGGAATCATTGTTGCTGATTGCTGCGAAAACAAGGAAAATTAAGGTTCTAGGGTTTAGAAAACTTGTAAACAAACATGAAAAATCAAAGATTAATCGCATAACATTTCCGAATCGACTTCGCTCTTATTTTTCTGCGTGCATCAATGCATATTGCAGTAACAACATATCCCTAACAAACATTGAAAACAAAAATTTGTAACCCTAAAATCAAATTCAGTTCCAGAGTTCGGATAGATCCGTAACAAAACACTCAATCAGAAGTTTCTTATTGATGGATTTCCTTTTAGGTTTGATTTTAACGAATATTTTAATGAATTTGGATGAATTTTCATATTAAAATTACAAAGACTTAAATCTAAGATAAAATCTTTGAAAATGCTCAGATTTACAAAAACAAAGATTAATTTTAAATTTTATATGGATTTTTTAATTAATTAATAAAATACATAAACAAATAGAAACTTCTTTTCAAATATAATAGGGTTTTTTCTGATAACTTCAGAAGTATGAGTTTCGTTTCATAAAATACTAAAAGGTAAGGGTAAAATTAAGACCGAAGAATCTAAAATTCATTAAAGTGCTTCACTAGCCCTTCGTCTTCGTCGAAGTGTTAAACAGTAACTGGAGAAGAAGAGAAAACCCGATGACGAAACCCGGCGAGAATCAACCAGTTGATCGGTATCTACGGCGGCAAGTGCTCGGAGAAGGAACATACGGTGTCGTTTACAAAGCCACCGACACCAAGGTGAAATCAATCAATCAAGCAAACCCTTTCCCCGATTCGATTTTTCATCAGATTCAATTCCTTGATTGTTTTATATATCTTCGATTCTCGCTTTATAGACTGGTAAGACCGTAGCAGTGAAGAAGATTAGGTTAGGAAACCAGAAAGAAGGAGTGAATTTCACGGCGCTTAGAGAGATTAAGCTGCTAAAGGAGCTTAACCATCCACACATCGTCGAGCTCATTGATGCGTTTCCTCACAACGGAAGCTTGCATCTCGTTTTCGAGTATATGCAAACGGATCTCGAAGCTGTGATTCGTGACCGTAATATATTCCTTTCTCCTGGAGATATCAAGTCTTATATGTTGATGACGTTGAAAGGTTTAGCTTATTGTCACAAGAAATGGGTATTGCACAGGTAAAGAAACAAAACAAAATCTTCTTCCTTGCTTCTTGCTCGTTAAGGGTTTTAGCTTGGATCTTGATTTGGTTTTTCTCCATTGTTAGGGATATGAAGCCTAATAATTTGCTGATTGGAGAGAATGGTTTGTTGAAACTAGCTGATTTTGGTCTTGCTAGAGTGTTTGGGAGTCCGAATCGGAGGTTTACTCATCAGGTAAAGTTGTTTCATCGATCAATCGATACTAAGCTCTATACAGTTTGATCTTTTTGTGTGTTTGAATTGGTTTATACAGAGCATTGAGAAGACAACATATGTTTTCCGATTCAGATGCTTGCATACTTATGTTTTTCTTGTTTCGATGAGGTGAAAAATTGGTGGTTGAAACTCACCAGAGACCCTTTTCTTGCTTACGCATGTATTGCCATTTTTAGACTCTAAAAGATCGTGGAAGGGATTGATTGTGTAGATCTCTCTTGTGGTTATAGATATTTCTATCTGCTAGTTTCACAGTGGACGACTCCAAAAAGTTTAACTTTGGATCTAAAAAAAAAAGCACTTATCAACAGGTATTTGCTACGTGGTACAGAGCGCCTGAGTTGCTGTTTGGGAGTCGACAGTACGGAGCAGGAGTTGATGTTTGGGCTGCAGGCTGTATCTTTGCCGAGCTATTACTTCGTAGACCATTTCTACCGGTAATGTTCTATACATGTCCTACTTTTAGTTACAAAGCCGAGAAGAAACCACATCACATTTCAAAGATGTATTCAAACCCTTTGCTTTCTTCAGGGTTCTAGTGAGATTGATCAACTGGGGAAGATCATTCAAGCTTTTGGAACACCAACACTTTCCCAATGGCCTGACATGATCTATCTACCAGAATACATGGAGTTCACGTATACACCAGCTCCACCATTACGTACCATTTTCCCCATGGCAAGCGATGACGCTTTGGATCTTCTAGCAAAAATGTTCATCTACGACCCACGACAAAGAATCACAATACAGCAAGCTTTGGACCATCGGTTAAGTCTTGGAAAAAAAAAGAAACTCAAGACAGGACAATAGTTCCGGTCCATCTCTCTAATTACATTCCGGTTTTTTTTTTTTTTTCTTCAGGTATTTCACGTCTTCTCCATCACCAACTGAACCAGGGAAGCTTCAGATTCCGGCTTCGAAAGGAGATGCACTCGAACCAAAGGCCTCTGAGCAAAACCAACATGGAAGTAGCCCGGCCGTACTGTCACCTCCTGGAAAAATGAGGAGAGTGATGGGTCCTGAAGGATTCACCTGAGGGCTTCTGATTTAGCAGAAACACGAGAATCAAGTTTTTGTATTACCTTTCTGCAAATTAGTTACGAATCAAAATCTGAACATAAAGAACAAGAGGCAAATCATACTTTAGAAAGAAAAAAAAACGTAGAAGCCAAATCTTCACCTCCTTGGTTTCAGATTATGTTCAATATCTTTGAAGTCAGGTTTCCTCTGAACCTAAAAGGCTAAAACTGGGGAAAACAAAAGTTATTTAATTGATCCTGAATAATCCTAGATTTGATGATATAACACTTTAATTGAAAGCATGGGTGTTGTATAGGATTTGGAAAACTATGTGTAATTTTCATTTCCATTTATGCTGAAATGATCTGAAAAATCGGAATAACCGTAGCTATATGGAAGTACAAATGTATAAAAGATGGCTATCTCTATTACATACTACTATTACCTCTGTTTGATCAAACCAAATTTCAAATTTACACCTTACTTAGAGCTAATAGACTGATAGACATTGAATTAAGTATCACCATTAATTATCCAGTCACGCTTACCTCGGGATCAACTTCTCGACCAGCTAGCATGAAATATAAGCAAAGTAGTGAAAAGCGCTTAAATTCTTTGTATTGATCCAACCCGGCCCGACTAAGCTGAATTCGACCCGAGTGACCCCAATCATATCCAACAAATGCGCTTAACTCGGTGTAGTAGCTCGGAGTAAGTAAAACTCTATGGCCCTGTTCGTTTTTTATCTAGATGCTGCATCTAGATTTTGCATCTAGATACAACATCTAGATACAACATCTAGATATTGTTTGTTTTGAAAACTAGGTTTTACATCAAGATGTTACGTCTAGATACTAAATTGTTTGTTTGTGAATTTAGAAAAATAGTTAGATGCAAAATACATCAAATGAAGACTTAAAAAAATATTTTTTTAAATTATTATTTTTTAATAAATGATATTTTTATCAAATTAAGTTCAAATACATGAAATTTTTTTTTTGCATTTTTTGTGAGAAAACATAATTTTGTATATTTGATGGGAAAAAATTTTACTGGAATTTTGAGTTTTTGATGAAAAATTAAGATATTATGTTTTTGACGGGAAATCAAGATTTTGGGTCAGAAACCGAGAGTTTTCGTTTTCGACGAGAAACCGAGATTTTTCGTTTTTTGCAAGAAATCGAGATTTTGCATTTTTGGCGAGAAACCGAGAGTTTTCGTTTTTGGCGGGAAATCGAGAGTTTTCGTTTTTGGGGGGAAATCGAGATTTTGCATTTTTTGCGAGAAACCTAGATTTTTCGTTTTTGATGGGAAATCGAGATTTTGTGTTTTTGGCGAGAAATCAAAATTTTGCGTTTTCGGCGGGAAACCGAGAGTTTTTCGTTTTTGGCAGAAAATCGAGATTTTGCGTTTTTGCCGAGAAATCGAGATTTTTCGTTTTTGGCTCGAAACCGAGATTTTTTTTTAGCGAGAAATCGAGATTTTGCGTTTTTGGCGAGAAATCGAGATTTTGTCTTTGGCGGGAAATCAAGGTTTTGTGTTTTTGGCGAGAAATCTAGATTTTTCGTTTTTGGTGGAAAATCAAGATTTTGTGTTTTTAGGCGGAAAATCAAGATTTTGCGTTTTTACGTTTTTTCGGGAAATCGAGAGTTTTTCGTTTTTGGCAGAAAATCGAGATTTTACGTTTTTGGCGAGAAACCGAGATTTTTTGTCTTTGACGGGAAACCGAGAGTTTTTGTTTTTGGCGAGAAACCAAGAATTAACGTTTTGGCGGGAAATCAAATTTTTTTCGTTTTTTGCGAAAAATCGAGATTTTTCGTCTTAACGGGAAATCGAGATTTTGTTATGTTTGTGGAAATCAAAATTTTGTGATGTTTGTAGAAATCGAGAATTTTATTTTAGTAAAGACATTAATGTCTTTTACCTAAACCAGATGCAAATGCTGCATCTGAACTCTCTATTTCTCAGCATCTAGGATATCCAGATTTTTGAGATGCTAAGCAATTTGCATCTAGATGCTGCATCTGAACGCAATTTTTTTGGTGAAAAAAAGAACAACATTTGGACATTTGGAGCTAGATGCAACATCCAGATACAGAAACGAACGGGGCTATATATAAATTATGTTCTCTTGAGATAAAAGGTTCAACTTTCAATACAACTTAAGTCTTACAAAAAAAAGAAAAAAAAAAAAAAAACTTAAGTCTTACATTCGATGCTTTGCTTGATCTTCGAGCATCAGTCTCTCTCTTTCTCTATTTTCACTTATCTATTCCTTGGTTTTGAGACCCAGTCTCCATCTTTTTTCCGATCACTTTTTGGCCAGTCTCTTCACGAAAGATATATTTTCTCACTAGTTCTTTACAAAAGTGCTCCCTAAAGCTTCAAATACATCGTGGATTCATCATTTCTTTCAGACCCGAGTGTCACTTAACGATCTATTCTCCTTGTTTTCCGATTTTTTTTGGTTTCCGTCATAAGATCTGGTTATTGACTTGAGCGTCCAAAAATTCTTTGAAAAAACACCACTAACTTGTTTTTCGGACTTTCATCTATTTGTTAATCTCGCACAAGATTGCCCTTAGGTGGTTGGACCCACAAACGAAAAATATTCTAAACAATATACAAGCTCTCATAGCATCTAATATCTATAATGGAAGGTTTAATTTTTAGAAAGTCTTTCACCATTAAAAAAAAGAAAAAGAAAAATAAAAGAAGAAAGTGAAATGATGAGAGACTTTTGAGCCATGTGTCTTTTATTATTAGTTCAGTTTGTACAGGAAGCATCGAATGCCATGGTTCTTGTTTTTAGAATTATTCAATTATAAAACTAAATTCTATTAAAATATTAATATTATTTTGAGGAAATACTCTTTTGAGTTTCTCACCACTAATGATGCTCACATTTTTTTTTTTTAAAATGGATGATCAATTGTTTTGGTTGCATATGCATATGTTTACTGAATTAAGGTTGGACAATCGTATGGTTTGGTCTCGGTTGGTTATTTTTCTTCTGTAGATAAACCAAGCAAAACTATTTGTACAGTTGGGTTCGCTTTGGCATGATTGATACAATTTTTGTGTTTTTTTAGTTTAGATTTAGTTCGCTTTTAATAATTTTTTTTAACAAAATATATAATCTAACTACATTTATATTAATATTTATGTAAAAATATAAAAATGTCAAAAAGTAAAATTAAAATAAAGAAAGCTTTATAAATTTTGGTTCATTTAATTTCATTTTGTTGAAGTAAAATAAAATTTGTTGTTGTTTTAATTGTTTGTTCTCAAATTTTATAAATGAGAGTCACTCTTAGGATAATGAACCCGCCGCCAGTTTTAGACATACCATCCCGACCAAAAAAAAGTATAAATTTGGAAGAAAAAAAACGCGTTTGTGGGTGAACGTAACCTCTCAAAAGATATATGATTTGAAATTGGAGGATACAATTCCACCACTTGGCTCTAAAAAATTGAAGTAGTTGAGGCAGTGATATAGACGTCAAAATACACCATCACCGTGTTTTCTAATCTTACACATGCACGTTTGTTAATTTTGCAGGATAGTTATCCTTAGTAGTTGGACGAAAATTTGGTTTTTTTCAACCTCAACTTTCAGAGAATGTTAAATTTATACTAGAACTTATGTATGTGCTTAAACATACTTAATCTTTTAATTAATTGAAATTTCATCCTTAATCTTATTTTTTTGTGCGTAAACCAACTGTTGGAGAAACGGTGTTAATTTGCAGTCAGATTTGGTCTACGTGGATGCCACGTAAGCGACACATCGTTTTTTATGTTGAAGTGTAAAAAAAATTTACAAAACGGCTTTATTTTATCCATTCGAAACCTGATGAAAAAAAAGAATTACGCCTTTTTAAAAAGTTTTTTCTGTCTCGTCTTCAACATCTCGATTTTAACACAGACATGAATTAGGGATGTCAAAATCCAGTTTTTCAACCTCTCGAAGGAATGTCTTCTTCGAGCAAACCAATTTTGACTAAAGAAAGCAGAGTGATAAACTAACAAAAGATTTGACCCAAAAAAAAAAAAACTAACAACAGACAAGACACAAAACCCAAGCTCTTTCACATCATAGATTGTTCAGCTTGTTACGCTTGTTTGAATCTACTAGAGAATTAGCTATGTGGTAACTGACCATATCTTAAGAAATTCTCTATCTCAAGCAAAACTCTATATACGAAACAACAGCTCTTTTGGCGGTGATTCTATTGCCAATCAACAAGAAAAACAAAAAATTGTCTTTGCAAATGAGAAAATGTGATAAAGATTCTATTATGATTTCTCTATGAAATGGACAAATTCCATGTTCCGAATTTACATTGCTCGAGAAATTTTTATGAGTTTCTTAATGCTCCGCAACTCTTGTCGTGTTACAGATAAGGACATATTCCTTATTAGATCTTAGGCAATATTCTCGTATATTCTCTTAGAAGTCTATACCTAATGTCTTGTAACTATATATACCTTTGTATGTTATGAATAAACTTAACGAGTTCGATACACTTTGGCATGGTATCAGAGCCGTCAAACTAAATAAAACCTAAACACAATTTTCTTCTCTTCAACGCTATCAATCATGGCAAACCAAGCTACTGTGATTCCTGAACCTACCTCTACCGATAAAGATGCTGTTACTGCATCACCTTACTACCTTCACCCCTCAGATCATCCTCACCAGATCCTCACACCGATGCTGTTAACTGGTGAAAACTACGAACGATGGGCGAAACTCACTCGCAACAACCTACGAGCCAAGCAAAAACTTGGTTTCATCGATGGTACCCTAACCAAGCCATCATCTACCTCTTCCGATTACTCTCGCTGGGTACAGATCAATTCCATGTTGGTCGGTTGGCTATACGCTAGTCTGGATCCTCGTGTTCAGAAAGCGATCTCTGTAGTTGACGACGCGAAGGTGATGTGGGAGAATCTAAAGAACCGGTACTCTGTTGGTAACGCTTCGCGTGTTCATCAACTCAAAGCTGATATTGTTTCCTGTCTGCAAACGGGTCAAACAGTTGCTGACTACTTTGGCAAACTCAAGGTTATGTGGGATGATCTCGATGACTATGAACCTTTACTCTCCTGTTGCTGTGACAATGCTACCTGTCCTATTGGTGTCAAGCACTCCACTCGGCGTGAATATGAGCGCATCCATCAGTTCCTGATGGGTCTCGATGGTGCAAAGTTTGGCACTACTCGCACCAATATTCTTGGACGCCTTAACCGCGATGACGGTCTAAACTTAGACAACATCTACTCTGAGATTGTTGCGGAAGAACGCCATCTAACTGTCGCTCGAAGCAAAGAAGAACGGATCGATGCTATAGGGCTTGCTGTTCAGTCTGGAGTAAATGCCATTGCTTCAGTCACACGCAACAGCAACACCGGTCCCTGCACTCACTGTGGACGAACAAACCACAGCGCTGATACCTGCTTCAAGCTTCATGGAGTTCCTGAATGGTATACCGAGAAGTATGGGGATTCAGGTCATGGTCGTGGTGGAAGACAAAACAGTTCTCGCGGCAGAGGAAAAGGACGTGGATCCACATACCGAGCTAACAATGCTCAACTGCAATCTGATGGTGATTTTCCCGATCTTCCTGGCGTGAGCAAAGAGACCTGGACCGCCATCATCAACCTCCTCAAACCTGACAACTCTTCCTCTAATGAAAAACTATCTGGTAACATCGATTATCTCTTGGACTCTGGAGCTTCCCATCACATGACGGGATACTTGGATTTACTTTCTGATGTTCATGATATATCTACTGGCATTGTTGTACTACCTAACGGCAAACACACGTTTGCAACTAAAGAAGGCACTTTGACTCTTGGTGGAACAATGACTCTCTACCGAGTCTTATTTGTTCCTGATCTAAACTGTACTCTGATTTCTGTCGCACGCTTACTGCGCGAGTTACACGGTTTTGCCCTATTCACTGACAAGTTATGCTTGATACATGACCGCACTTCGAAGATGCTGATTGGAGTCGGTGAAGAGGACAATGGGGTTTATCACTTGAGAGGAACGGTTTCAGCAAGTGCACACAAGGTCGAGCAAGTTGATAGCAAGGCGTTATGGCATCTCCGGTTGGGCCATCCCTCCAAGAACGTTTTATCCAGTTTTCTTAAAAACTTAGGCGATTTACCTAGTAGTAGCAGTAGTGATCTCAAAGAATTCTGTGATGTTCGCATTCGTGGAAAACAAACACGAGCTGTTTTTTCTGAAAGTCTTAATAAAGCTGATGATTGTTTCTCACTTATCCACTGCGACATTTGGGGCCCCTACAAAATGGCATCTACTTGTGGTGCTCACTATTTCCTCACCATAGTCGATGATCATTCTAGGGCTGTTTGGATACATCTATTACTGGCAAAGAGTGAAGTATCAATAGTGCTTCAAAACTTTATAGCTATGGCCGAAAGACAGTTTAAGAAAACTGTCAAGACGATTAGGAGTGACAATGGTAGCGAGTTCCTTGGGCTTCGATCTTATTTTGCTACCAAAGGCATCCTACATCAAACTTCATGCGTCTACACTCCTCAACAGAATGGACGCGTGGAACGTAAACACCGACATATTCTTGATATGGCTCGGACTCTTCTTTTTCAAGCTGAGCTTCCTACTAAATTTTGGGGCGAAAGTGTTCTAACAGCTGCGTACCTCATTAATCGAACACCAACGCCTTTGCTTGCTGGGAAAGCACCTTATGAAGTCCTTCATTCTAAGCCACCAATCTATGATCATATTCGCGTTTTCGGTTGTCTGTGTTACGCAAAGAAACATACCTCTGTCAAAGACAAGTTTCAAGAACGCGGTCGTCGCTGCATCTTCATCGGCTACCCCCACGGTCAAAAAGGATGGCGTGTTCTTGATCTCGAAACTCATGATACCTTTGTTTCTAGAGACGTCATCTTCAAAGAGAATGAGTTTCCTTATGCTCCTTCTCAGCCAGTAACTGTCGACGTCGTCCCTCCATCCATTCCACCAGTTACAGTTTTTGTCGATGATGAGATTTCTCCTTTATCTCTCACCCTACCAAGCAGGGGGAGCACTGAACCGAGTTCAGTCGCCACTGGAGAACCTGACACTTCTACAGCTCTTCCACCTAACAACGCTGTCTCACCATTGCCAGCGGTTGTCGACACTACACCACCGGTTATTCCTGTTGAACAGCTAGGTCGCGGTTTCCGAGAACGTCGACCATCTACTCGACTTGCACCATACAAACTCTACTCAGTTCGCAGTGATATAAACCCTATTCTTCTTCCACTAACGTCTTCGTCAGTATCTTCTGGTAAGTGTCGTTATCCTTTAGCTAACTTTGTTACTTGTGAAAGGTTCTCGGAGAGTCATCAGATTTTCATGGCCGCTGTCTGCCTCAATGATGTTCCTCGTACTTATGCTCAAGCTGCCAAAGATGAAAAATGGCGTAATGCAGTTTCCTTTGAGTACAATGCACTCGAAGATCAACATACTTGGGATGTCACCAAATTACCGCCTGGCGTCAAAGCGCTTGGATCAAAGTGGGTATTTCGCATCAAGTATAGGTCTGACGGTTCCATCGAACGCTACAAAGCGAGGCTCGTCGCTCTTGGCAATCATCAAACCGAAGGTCTCGATTTTAATGAGACTTTTGCTCCTGTCGTTAAAATGCCAACCGTCCGTCTGCTTCTTGATGTTGCTGCAGCCAAGAATTAGGAGCTCCATCAAATGGACGTCCACAACGCTGGAGCTCGTCCTATTGATACTCCAGATATCTACATGAAACCTCCTCCTGGCTTTAAGGCGCCTTACCATGATCCTGCTCAATATCGGAGACTTGTAGGACGGCTTGTTTATCTCACTCACACAAAACCTGAGATTTCCTATGCCGTGAACATTCTCACTCAGTTCATGCATACGCCACTTACTGACCATTGGCTCGCCGCTCTTCGAGTTGTCTGCTATCTAAAAGGCTGTCCTGGTCAAGGGATTCTCCTTTCCTCCAAATCCTCCTTGCAGATTACGGGATTCAGTGACTCCGATTGGGCGACTTGTCCTCAAACACAACGATCTTTAACCGGTTACATCGTTCTTCTTGGAGATTCTCTTGTGTCATGGAAAACTAAAAAGCAAGATACAGTGGCACGTTCTTCTACTGAGGCCGAGTATCGGGCCATGTCTATGGCGTGTCAGGAGTTGTTATGGGTAAAAGAGGTTCTCATTTCTCTCGGTATCAGTCATGATCAGCCTATGAAGCTAGTTTGCGACAGTAAATCTGCTCTTCATATCGCCTCCAACCCTGTCTTCCACGAGCGCACAAAACACATTGAATCTGATTGCCACTTTATCCGAGACGAGGTCACTGCTGGTAATCTGGTTTTATCTTATGTATCAACTAAAGAACAGCCTGCAGATATCTTTACTAAAGCCTTGGGTCGACAACAATTTCGTTTTCTTAGAGGCAAGTTGGGCGTTTGTGATCTGCACGCTCCAACTTGAGGGGGAGTGTTACAGATAAGGACATATTCCTTATTAGATCTTAGGCAATATTCTCGTATATTCTCTTAGAAGTCTATACCTAATGTCTTGTAACTATATATACCTTTGTATGTTATGAATAAACTTAACGAGTTCGATACACTTTGGCATGTCGGAGCTTCTCTCGCTTGTTCAAGAGAGAAGTGAGCATCGCACCAGGATCCGCCGAACTCTTTTGCCTTAAAGACATTTCAGGGGATTTTCTTACCCACATCGATCAGCTTTTGCCCAATCCGGAGATGCGTTTTTGCTAAAATTGAACGCTGGACTTGATTTGAGTAGATTGTGACGGAGATGATTGTTTGGGAATATGAACTGGGGATTTTCAACGACGGGTTTCAATGTTTCCTGGATAAAATTCAATCTTCCGAAATTGGACTTTAATTTTGTTTTTCAATTGTATTGTCTTTTTTTTTTGGAAATTCCATCGTAGATGCCACATAGACCATACTAGACGGCAAGTTAACACCGTCATTCCAAAATTTGGTTTATGCACAAAAAAACAACATTAGGAATGAAATTCAAATTAATTAGAAGATTAAGTATGTTTAAGCATCATACATAAGTTCTGGGATAAATTTAACATTCTTTAAGAGTTGAAGTAGGAAAAAGCCAATTTTGGACACAAATGAAAAAAACAAAAAATCCTAAACATATACCGCACCGTAAAAAAATGATTTAAAACTATGAATGTCATACGGTTCAAAACTGATATATAGAGCTATAAAATTTAGAAATGTTTTGTGGGTGGCATCTCAAAAGAACTATGATTTGAAATTGGAGGATGTAGTTCTGCCTTCTTGGGTAACGAAATGGAAGTAGTTGAGGCAGTGATGCAAACGTTACTATCCTCATTGGCTACGAACAACTACGTTAATTAGGTGTTAGACGCGAATTCAATGTTCAAAAAAATGAACTCGTATAGTGATTGTTGTACTAGACGACCCACTGAATCATTTTCCTTTATTGACTTACAAAGTCCTTACCTACTGTGCGTTTGATTTAGCTTATTTATTGGCTGTTTACCTTCAACAGCATAGTCTATGGTTTTTCATATTTTTTTGAGAGTTAAAAGAATATGGAGAGTTCTCTTGGGCTTTTGTTGGAGCTAATTAATCCCAACTTTGCCAATTCATATTATTCGAGCTAGAGTGTTTTTTTTTTTGGATTTTAGGGTTTGTGAAGAAAGAATTTTGGAGATTTCCAAACTAAAAATCGGGTCGAAGAAGGAGAACTAAAGTCTTCAAAGACACTGTCTAGCTAACTTTTTGTAGGTCTACAATGGCTTGATCAACACGCAAACTTCGTGATTTGCTAGTGATAAATTTGGAGTATTATTTTACGATAGCCAAAATTGAATTAAAATTAAAAAAAAAAACATTTTCCCCTCTTCTTTAATGTTACAAACTTACAATATCTTGTATAATATTCTAGGTTGTGTTAGGGTTAAAAACTGACGTAGGTTTTGGGTATATGTAAAAGAGATTAAATAGAATATGAAAGTGTATTAGGGGTTTTGAAAACATTATTGCGGACAATTGCATATTTGGAACTTTTAACATTAAACTTGTGAACTCACTCACATAGTCTCGAGTGTTACCTATCAATTTATTCAAAGTGTCTATTAATACAATTTTATAAAATCTAAAGTTAAAATAAATTCGACCAAACTTTCCATATTTTTTTTAACCAGAAGGAAGATGAAGAGTATTGAAGCTCCATTACTGGTGAAGACCAAACAATCAGGAGAAGAAAAAGAAAAAGTAGAAGAAGAAAATGAAGAAGAAGAAGAAGGTGAAGAAGAGGAAGAGGAAGAGAAGATAAGATGGGAGAAGATGAAGAAGGTTGCTTCAATGGCTGCTCCAATGGTCGCCGTGAACATGTCTCAGTTTCTTCTTCAAGCAACTTCTACGATGATCGTCGGTCACCGGAGCGAACTCTCCCTAGCCGGAGTTGCCCTTGGAAGCTCCTTTGCTGACGTCACCGGGTTTGGTGTCGTCGTAAGCAAACTTGTGGAATCTAATTTTTCATTGTGATTTTCTAGTCAGTTTTTGTTTTTATATATAATCGGTATAATCATATTGTATACAATAGTTTGGACTTTCAGGTGCATTGGAAACACTATGTGGCCAAGCATTTGGAGCAGAACAATATAACAAGCTCGGTTCCTACACTTTCACTTCCATGGTTTATCTCTTGATCATCTCTTTTCCCATTTCTATTCTCTGGATGTTCATAAACCAGATCCTGATTTTGCTTCACAAGACTCTCAAGTCGCTGAGTTAGCCTCTGCTTACTGTCTCTGGCTCATACCAGCATTATTCAGTTACTCCATTCTCGAGCCGCTGGTTAGATATTTTCAGCCGCAGAGATTGATCTTTCCATTGGTCTTGAGCTCTCTAGCTGCTCTTGCTTTCCATGTTCCTCTCTGCTGGCTATTGGTTCATAAATTCGAGTTTGGAGTCAAAGGAGCGGCTGTGTCTATAGGTATCTCCTACTGGTTTAACGCGATTTTCCTATGGGTTTACATGAAACGCTCTCGAGCTTGTGTCCAAACACGGATTTTTATGTCCAATGATGTGTTTCTTCACACAAGAATCTTCTTTCAGTTTGCGGTTCCTTCTGTAATGATGTGTTGGTAAGTATTTAAAGTTTTATAGAATTTTATCATCAACCAAGTTTTTTTTTTTTTTTCCGCAAATCAAATTTTATTAATTATGAAAAGGATTACAATCAGCAAATACAGAGATAACCATAATGGTGGATACAATTTATCTGAATAGAAAAGACCATTAGGTGGTCCATATTTTGCTAAAAAATGAGCAGGATTATTATGCTTTCTTGAAGTAAATGAGCAGGATCATCAACCAAGTTATTGTTCTTTTTTCACGGGATTAGATTGAGTTTCGGTTTGACGTATTTAGTTACTTAAAAAATAATAATTAAAATGGATTTTTTTCTGTTTTGTTGTTCTTTACTATCTTTTAATAAGTTTTAAAAAGAAAAATTCCAATAGATCAACCAAGTTATGGTAGTATAGTGGTCATTGGCTCATTATTGGCTAACCTCTGGATATTAGTCTGGGTATCGTTTTGATATCTTTAGATATCAGAAAAAATAATATGCTATAATGGATCTTTCTGTTTTTTTTTTTTCCTTTTACAGCCTTTTTAACACTTAGTTTTTTGTTTTGTTTTTTCTGTTTATTGTTCTTCCTTCCTTCGATAGCCTTGAGTGGTTAGCTATCGAGGTGATCTACTTTGCTGTCTGGTCTTCTACCCAACTCAAAGCTCGAAACTTCAGTTCTTTCAATTTGGTATTGCATCAAACCACAACAAATATATTTACTATTCAACTTCATTATATAAGCTTTGATATTTGGATTGAACAGCCTCACGACCTCGTGTTTGCACTTCAATCTGGTGAATGGAATTGGCGATGCAGCAAGGTTTGCTTCACTTTAATAGTCTAAATCCTAAATTCACTCAATGTTATTATCAAGTTATTTTATTTTTCTATTTTCGATATGGTTAGTACCAATGTGGCGAACGAGCTAGGAGCTGGGAATCCGCGAGGGGCTCGTGATTCCGCATCAGCTGCTATTATAATTGTAGCTGTTGAGTCAGTCGTTGTGAGCTCTATTCTCTTCTTATCTCGCAATGTATGGCCTTATGCTTATAGTAATGTGGAGGAAGTAACTCGCTATGCGACCGAGATGACTCCCATTCTTTGCATCTCAATCCTAATGGACAGCTTCTTAACCATCCTATCCGGTTATCCTTCTAACCATACTATCCGGTTTAGGAACCGAGTTTTAAATGTTTATGATCTTAAACTTGAATCTTTTGCTTGTGTTTAGGGATTGTGAGAGGAACACGGTGGCAGCAAATTGGAGCTTATGTGAACATAGCTTCTTATTATATCATTGGTTTTCCCATTGGACTTCTATTGTGCTTTCATCTTCACTTCAATGGGAAAGGACTCTGGGCCGGTATAGTCTCAGGATCAACACTAGAAACCCTAGTCCTCTTTCTTGTTATTGGATTCACAAATTGGAACAAAGAGGTAACTAGAATCGCGTAATCGCTTTGTTTTTTTTGTTTCCAATAATTTGTTCGTTTTTCGAGACTTTAAGCTACTATTTGTTTCTACTTATTTGGAGGATTTTACAGGCAAACAAAGCTAAGGAGAGAATACTAGATGATTCATTGCTTGGTTGTTGAAGTATAGATACGAATTATGGGTGAACATGAAATGTCTTTTTAGTGTGTTTCTTTATGAAACTTCTATTGCTTTGGATTTTAATTTTTTTCTACTCCACTTATTCCTAAGAGGATATATATAATAGATATCCAAGGTTGAAATGTATGAGTTATGCGATTATTGTAAGTGATTTTTTTTGGGTATAATATTGTAAGTGATTTTGAGAGAAAAATATAAAAAAGAACTATGGATTACCCCTAGATATTAAAATTATGATAAATTTTCTCCAATACAGTAAATACGATTGTCGGGTAATCGATCAAAGAAGATTAATGGCTATAACTGCCCTATGAATGATCGTTCATTAAAAGTAATAATTTGTTAAAATTTAATGGGAAAAATTGAAAATTTTGTACAGAAAATTACTTCCGTTCCATTTCATAAGATGTTTCAGGTAAATGCACTACAACCAATTGGTGAGATATGTGACACAATAAGCGGTGCATGAATAAGCCGGCCCACAATTATATGACACTATATATACCAAAGAAATTTATCTAAACTTAATGCTCCAAATTTTTTAATAAAATTTAAATTTTTTAATAAATTTTGGTGCGGCCAGCCCAGCACAATCATGATTATTGTTAGAAAAAAAAAAAAGAAGGAGATACATGCTCTCACATCTCTAGGTCAACAGAGAGTTGATTGCATTTACATACCATATGTTTACTTTGATATGGTTTCACTTTGATTTTTTGGGTTTTTTATTTACCGGTAAACCAAACAAAATTACTTGTAAAATTATGTGGAAGTCGGGTTTGATACATATTTAGTTATGTTTCGAAAATTCAGTTTGCATTTAATAAAAAAAAGCTTTAAAACATGAATCTATAATGATTTAACTGATGTTATATTTTATGTAATATGATTAAATCTATTACATACTAGTATATAATTAGTAAAAACAAAAAAAGCCAGCCCACAGTTATATGACACTATATATACCAAATAATTTTTTTTTTACATTGATGCTCCAAAAATTTGGCACCTAAAGGCGTTACACTTTACGACCTTTAGTCCAAGACCAGCCGAGCACAACCATGATTGTTAGAAAGAAAAAAAAAAAATTAAAGAGATATATGCTCTCACATTTCTAGGTTAACAGAGATTTGGTTTCATTTGTAGACCATATGTTTACTTTGATATGGTTTCACTTTGATTTTTTGGGTTTCTTATAATAAAATTATTTGTAAAATTAAGTTGGAGTCGGTAAGATACATTTTTAGTTATGTTTTGAAAATTTATACATTTTTAGTTATGTTTCGAAACTTTAGTTTGCATTTAATAAAAAAAGATTTAAAACATGAATCTATAATGATTTATTGATTTTATATTTTATATAATATGATTAAATCTATTACGTACTAGTATGTAATTAGTAAAAAAATAAATTTGCCAACTACACGTACCAACTATAGTACTTTGCATGGCCACATACAGACTTAAAAAATGTATATTTACCTACGTACATGCATGGTGACAAATTTAATGGATATATAGGGTTATGACATGTTTTGTGTTACGTGATTTATATGAACATGTCTTATACATTAGTTGGTGTGGGTAAATGTACAATTTTTTTAGTTAGTATGTGTGACCATTCAAAGTACCATAATCGGTGTAGTTGGAAATCTTTTTTTCAAACTTCAAAAACACTTTCATTTAGTTCGGTTACGTGTAAATCGGTTCTGTTTCAATTGTTTGAGTTCACAAAAAAAAACCCAATCATTTATTAAGAATTTATTTCGATCGGATCATTTAAACAATGTTTTCGCTGGCTTTGCCCCATACAAGCGACAGTCTGAAATAAGCAAAATGATTTATGACTTGGAGGCCGCAAGCCCGCAACTCTGCTACTTGTGTGACGAAATTGAAGTTGTTGAGTCAGTAATGAAGACGTTACCATCCTATTTCCTTTTTTTTTTGGTTTCGCACACTGTAATAAAACTACGGTAGGTGTTAGACGCGAAATTCAATGTTTTTCTCGACAGTTTGTGGAAACTTTTCTGTAAAGTAAAATAATGTAAATGAATGCAATAAATACAAAAGTAGGTCCAGTATCCATTAATATGCGGAAAATGGGAACCGTTTGAAGTGAACACCTTACACTAAATATACCAAAATACACTAAATATATCAAAATAGTAATAATAATTGGTTTTGAGTTAGAAACGCATGAAACTTAACAGTATGAATTCATACTGTTTAATCTGATTCATTATCAATCTGATTATAATCTACTTTAAAAGTTGGTTTCATTGATTATGCTGGCCAGAGAACCATCATTTCCAGAGAGACGTAGAAATAATATTTTATATCTAAAGTTAGAAATTTTTTTAAATAATATATAAAAAAACATGTACTAATTTCACTGATTACCAATTAGTTTTAAATTAGAATTTCATAAAACCATATTTAACAGAAACCACTAACCAACTACCACTTAGTTAACAGTATTGCCTTTTGATGTCCATATGAGCTTATATAATGGTGGAAAATCCGATTGTTGACATAAATGGTAAAAAAAAACTAACATAAAAAATCGCAGTACAGTTAGTATTCAGAAATGGCATTACGGTAAACAATGACGGATTCGATATATTTCAATTGATAAGAAATGATGGTATGTTATGTATTATTTTATTTTATAAAGTTACTGTGAATATGAAGTTGTTGTACACGTGATTAGAGTTTGTTTAGCATTAAGGAAAAAAAGAAAATCAAATCTATCAAAATGCTGTGTTGTATACTTCTACTCCAACTTCATTTTGATGCATGCACGCGAACTAGAAAAGAAATTAAATATTTCAGTTGTTCCCTTACAAAATAACTAAGTTGGTTCTTGAAGCTCAATTATATTTTATATTAATATCAAATTTAATTAGGGCCATGTGAGGATTTTCTTATCAAAAGTTACATTTAAAGCATAAAATCACATTTTAAAAAAAAATATTAGTCTAAAATAATTTGTTTTCCTTATAAAAATATTTTCTAATAATTTATAAATAATATTGCATAAATTAAAATGTACTATTATTTATTATGATTGTTTACTTTTTCTATTTATATATATAAAAATCAAAGAGGAGGAAAATGAATATTGCCATTTTTTCTAAGATAAAAAAATATTTTGCAGATTATATATCTGCAAAAGATATTCAAATTGATGTAATTAATATCAAACAAAGTATTTATTTAAATTAGAACTTGGAAATTAATAGAAAAAATTTGAATTTTTAATATAAAGAGTAAATTATGATTCATCTCGATTTGTGAAAAATAAAAATTAAAAAAATGTCATAAAAAAAGAAAAATATATTATAGAAAGAGACAAGAAAGAACGGTACCAGTCTACCAATCAGAGACGAATCTAACTCAGCAAGTATGGGCGCAAGTGCATCCATTATTTTTTTTTAAGAAAAAATTATTAAAGAATATTGTTTAGGTTTTAAAAGAAAATCAGCCAAAACTTATCTGCACACCCATTGATTTTTTTTTTGGTTTGCCCTTCTAATTTTATGAATTTATGATTTTATCTTTATTGTCTTTTTGTCAAAGTATCTTTATTGTTTTGATATTTACTAATATGTGCTCCAATAATAATATGTGTTTAGACTTTAGATCCATCTCTGTACCAGATACCACGCCTATTATTAAATTGTAGGGTCTTCGATTTGAACAATTAAATTCACGGTCTTGCGCACAAACGAAACAGGAGTCTATCGAGTGGACCAGCATAATTTGTATATTTACCAGGGTGGATCTCCAAAGTATGCAACTTGTGTAATATAATATAGGTTCATTTGGCCTATCGGAACGCTCCATTTGTACTTTGATCGATTTTCTAAATTTTCTTTTCTTTATTTTTATTGACAACAATTTCATCAAAGAAACAAAAAAAACTTCAATTAAACAAAAATCTATGGTTCAAAATAAATATACATTCATCAAACAAATAATATCAAACAAATAATATATATTGTTCAAAATAAATATATTGTCCAGAAATTAAGTTTACGAACTTTAATTAAACAAAATCTGCCATCATTACAACTATAGCCTTTCGTATATTAACATCTAAGTTTTTCGGTAAATAAAACCAACTTCTACATACATGAAAAAAGTAGCAGTAACACTTTATATTTTTTTTTTTCCGGCAGTAGCAGTAACACTTTATAATTACGGTTTTTGCTAACAAAGGATAAAAATCTATCATTGGTAGCATTGTTTTAGTAATTTGAAAAGATTTGCATGGCATTTCCAAGATTATTTTAATAACCCATCCTAAATATTCAAAAAGCCTCAATTTTATACGAATATAATATTAATTATAAAATATTGTTATCATTTGTGTATGTAATAAGTGCTTTTTGGATCAACAACATAATTTACGAATTTGAATCTAAATGGTAATATAACGATAACATTTACATAAATCATTAGCCTACAATTTTTAAGTGTTTTTATTCAAGAGCCGACAGGATTTTTCACATGTAGATATGCACTGCTCACGTTTATTAGCATATATTAAGTGGTAACCTTTATCTTCAATGAATAAGTCAATATATGCAACGTGTCTATCTTTTTCGGGCGCGTGTATATATGAAGATTTTAACTCATTAATAACACCAAAAGTCTTGGCAAAAAATAATACAGTCAAATATATTCGACCCAATTTCCCATATTTTCTTACCAGAAGGAAAAATGAAGAGTATTGAAGCTCCATTACTGGTGAAGAACAAACAATCAGAAGAAGAAGAGAAAGATAAAATAAGATGGGAGAAGATGAAGAAGGTTGCTTCAATGGCTGCTCCAATGATCGCCGTGAACATGTCTCAGTATCTTCTTCAGGCAACTTCAATGATGATCGTTGGTCACCGGAGTGAACTCTACCTTGCCGGAATCGCCCTTGGAAGCTCCTTCGCTAGCGTCACTGGTTTTGGTATCCTCGTAAGTAAATTTTCTTTTATCTTGTGTGATTCTCTAATCACTTTTTTCTATAATATGATTGGTTTAATAATCATATAGTATACAATAGTTTGGACTTTCAGGTGCTTTGGAAACACTGTGTGGCCAAGCATTTGGAGCAGAACAATATCACAAGCTTGGATCCTACACTTTTACTTCCATGATTTTTCTCTTGATCATCGCTCTTCCGATTTCTATTCTCTGGATGTTCATGAACCAGATCCTGATTTTGCTTCACCAAGACCCTCAAATCGCTGAGTTAGCAGCTGTTTACTGCCTCTGGCTCATACCGGCATTATTCGGTTACTCGGTTCTCGAATCGCTGGTTCGATATTTTCAGTCACAAAGATTGATCTTTCCAATGGTCTTGAGCTCTCTAGCCGCTCTGGCTTTCCATGTTCCTCTCTGTTGGCTAATGGTTCACAGATTCGAGTTTGGAGTCAAAGGAGCGGCTGTGTCTATAGGTATCTCCTACTGGCTTAACGCGATTTTCCTTTGGGTTTACATGAAACGCTCTCGAGCTTGTGTCCAAACGCGGATTTATATGTCCAAAGATGTGTTTCTTCACACAAGAATCTTCTTTCAGTTTGCGGTTCCTTCTGCAATGATGTGTTGGTAAGTATGTAAAGCTTTATAGAAAATCTCAGTAGATAAACCAAATGATGGTACTTTAGTGGTTATCATTGGCTGAATTCTAGATATTAGTCTTGAGTTTTGGTTTGAGATCTTTGGTAATAAAATAACTATTTTCTAATGGATCTTTTTTTTTCCTTACAACCCTTTTAACACATTTCTTTCTTTAATGTAAAGCTTTATAGATTACTCAATAGATTAAACAAATGATGGTATTCTAGTCGTAACTGGATATTAGTATGAGTTTTCGGTTTAAGATCTTTGGTTATAAAAAATAATATTTTCTGATGTTTTTTTTTCTTCTTTACCATCATCCTTCCTTCAATAGCCTTGAGTGGTTAGCTTTCGAGGTGATTACTTTGCTATCTGGTCTTCTACCCAACTCAAAGCTCGAGACTTCGGTTATTTCGATTTGGTAAAGCATTGAACCACAAAAAATTATACACTCCTCTGTGCTTAACTTTTCTTTTATTTCTAAGCCTTGATTTTTGGGATTGAGCAGTCTTACTACCTCTTCATTGCATTACAATCTAGTAAATGGAATCGGTGATGCAGCAAGGTTTGCTTTTACTTTTAATACTCTAAATTAAAAGCACAATTTTCACACATTTCCATTTTTAGTTTATATTTCTTTTTTTTCCATATTGTTTAGTACCAATGTGGCGAATGAGCTAGGAGCTGGGAATCCTCGAGGTGCTTGTGATTCCGCATCAGCTGCGATAATAATTGCAGCTGTTGAGTCAGTTGTTGTAAGCTCTACTCTCTTCTTATCTCGTAATGTATGGCCTTATGCTTATAGCAATGTGGAGGAAGTAACTCGCTATGTGACCGAGATCACTCCCATTCTTTGCATTTCAATCCTAATGGACAGCTTCTTGACCGTCCTCTCAGGTTAGCCAATTTTTAACCATCCTCTCCGGTTTTAGGAACCATATTTTTAATTTTCCTCATTCATAAACCAAATATTTTGTTGTGTTTAGGAATTGTGAGAGGAACAGGGTGGCAGAAAATTGGAGCGTATGTGAACATAGCTTCTTATTATATCATTGGTATTCCAATTGGACTTCTATTGTGTTTTCATCTTCACTTCAATGGGAAAGGACTTTGGGTTGGTTTAGTCTCAGGATCAACGCTACAAACGCTAATTCTCTCTCTTGTAGTTGGATTCACCAATTGGTCCAAAGAGGTGATTAAAACCGCATAAATCGCTTTGTTTTTGTTTCTAATCCTTTGTTCGATTTTCGATACATTTGAGCTAATATTGGTTTCTACTTAAATGGGAAATTTTGCAGGCAATCAAGGCTAGGGAGAGAACACTAGATGAGAAAGTTTGGAAACATGACCCATTGGTTAACTGAAGATGGATGAATTAGTTGAACATTGATTTGCCTTTTTAGTTAGATTGATCAAAAAACTTCAACGGTTTTGGATTTTGATATTTTTCTACTCTACTAATTCCTTAAAAAAATGTATATGCTAAAAATGTATGGGACCTAAATAAAGTCAAGCGTTGATTTTGAGAGAGAATTAGAGATTTTTATATAATTTGATTTTGTTTCCCACCGACGTATCACGAATCGGGTGAATACAGAAATAGTGAGATCTCGAGGGTGATTATAATATTAATCATCTGTAATACCACTTGACTCGATCGCAATAATGTATATAATAATGATAACCAAAGGAGCAAAAAGCAAAATTTAAATACTTTTCCCGACAAGAGATGAGAGAGATGCTCTTATAGTCAAGGTGATTGTAATGCGGACAACACGTTACATGTGGAAGAATATTTCCCATTAGAGGAAAAACACATGGATATTTTACATTGAAGGTCAAGAAAGTCGAAACATTTTCAATACCATCCCAAGAAACAAAAATAACTTTTTGGAACTAAAGAAACAAAAATGTTTTTGTTTTTTTACTAAAAAAACAAAAATGTTGGACATGAAAAATGAATAACACAAAGAGATACTGTGTAATAAAGAGTGATTGAGGTCAATATACATAATTGACTAGTTTATTGGGTATATAATAATGTTATTTTAAAAATTAGAAAAGTAACAAAAAGAAACTTTTTAAAGCTATTAAAGTCCTTTGATAACACTTGATTTTGACCACTTTTCACCATTGATTTTAAATGCTTTTTCAAAAGTTTTTTATTATGATTTTCATGTATTTGTAGTTTCAAGGCTATTTTCAGGAAACTTAAGGAATATGATGTATGGAAGAAATCCACATTTTTACCTCAGAGTCAGACCGTCAGAAGTTCAGCCTCAAATGAAGACTTTCTCACCGTCCAATCCAGCTCAAATTTGGATAAAATCAAGAGGAGACAACCAGCTTTCCATAACACTTTACATCACAAAGATCCAACGGTGCAATTAAAAGATACATGGAGAACAAGTTGACCCAGTTCACCAGTCCCGGAAGACTCTCACCCGCGGGAAACACATGTTTTACCTATCCTGGAAGACTCTCACCCCCGGTGGACCTTAGGACGAGCCACAAAGCCCAACATCAAAGCCCACTTCGCCATTTCTCTTCAGAAAAGCCCTAAATGAGACCTGAAAGACCTTAGGACCTATAAATACATTGTTTAGCAGTCCTAAACGGGTGTGTGCTCATGTAATGAGATTTTGAGCCACCAAACTTTGTTTTTCTAGGGTTAGGCGATGGAGATGGGGATTCTTCCCCAGATCCATTGTTCTTTCTCCTTTTTATCTTATTAACTTTTCTGTTTCATTTTTTTTGCATTCTTCTATGTCGTTTATCAGTCATTGCATCATGTAGATTAGTCCCAGAGAGTCAATTGTTTGAAGATATCGACAAACATATATATATCGATTAGGATTTCTATTGTTCTTAGCTATATTCTGGATCTCATATCTTCTAAGTTGTTCGTAAAGCATGAGAGTAGATTCATGTCCTATTCTCTGAGCCTAGGATCGATCAGAGCTACGAGAGTGTTGTATCAGATCATCCATACCTAGCTTCAAAAGAACATAGTCGCTATAGGAGTCGAGAGCTACCTATAGAGAAGATGTGAGCAGACAAATTCAAAGTCCAATGCATGATCTTAAGTTTAGCATGAGAGCGAGAGTTAATTGCTAGATCTAAGAGATTAGTTGATTAAGATGACAACAGTTGGTTAATCATACATATGTCTATTCTAGTTCAATGCAGATTCCCAGAAACAGATTAAGATAAATCGCCCGGAAGCTAATTGGAAATGCCATCATACATCGATGAAAGTTACCTGGAGAAGTCTAAATCGCCACCTATAAGTTTAAGAGTCTCTAGTTTGAATCGATATGCTTTAGATGTTCTTTTTACAATTCATCTTGCATTGCATTTCTTGTGAATACTAGATTAGGTTTAGTTTAGATCTTAACCAAAAACCCCAAAGCTTTTATTGGTTTATGAGTTTGCTTATTTCCCAGTTTATTGTTTCTTGCAGATTAGACATCCTCCTTGTGGATCGACACCCTAAGTCCTACAACGTACATCTGTGCACTTGCAGACACTAGGGTTTTATAAATTTAAAACTTAAGGAGGACCAACGGGCTTGTTAAAAAACAACCCTAGGCCCGCAAGCCCATCATCCTTCTCTTTTTGATTTAATTATGTAAATGTCATTATAAGAAAAAAATTTATTTATCTCGGTACCACAGTTCATTTTATGTTACTGTTCATCTGTTAGCAAAAATACTATTCATCACCGATAGTACTGTTCATCTTTGCCAAATTTTGGATAATAAATTAACATCTCATAAAAAACTATTTGGCTAAAATGCTAACAAGTTATATAGTATATTAATGTGCTAACATTGATATTTGATATTATTATTAACCTACTAACAATAGAATTATATTGATCGATAACAATAGTAAAATATTGGTTTGTATTGTTAACAAGTATTAGTTTTTATTGTTAGCAGGTTAATAATAATATCAAAAATTATTGTTAGTATGTTAACAAACATTATATTTTATTGTTTGCTCGTTAACATGTCTCATACATATTGTTAATACGTTAAAAGTGTTAGATATTAATGTTAACATGTTAACCAAATAATTCTCTATTAAATTTTAACTATCATAACATGCTAAAAATATACTTACCCTAATGTAATCACTTAAATTCTAATTAATGAAGAAGATGTTAAAAAAATGTAAAAAATATTTCATTTTTTTTCTTACAAAGTTAACATGATAACAATGATTATAACAAATTACATGGAATTATATCGATAACAATGATATATTATATGCTAACATTAGTATCCATTCATAATACCGTTGTGGTGGTGATGGTGACCAGAGATAATATACCGGATTGTTTAATTCTAATTTGATTGGATTTAAAGAATTTCCTACGAAAATCAGACAAATCGAAGTACAAATTGGACTCGTTGAACTTGAAATCTGAATCAATGGCGATGTGGTAAGATTGATCTGCGGGAAGGAAATGATGACTCGGCCATGAGTACTGGATTTTTGTCGACGCTTTTGAGATGATGAAGAAGAAAAGATGTGAGGTGAGACAATATGTGAGCAGATTTTTTTAAATTAAAGAAAAAGGTAAATGGAGTGCTTTATAAATTTCTTTATCGAAACACTGTACGAAAACGTGTGAGATCACGCACTTAATTTACGAATCTTCTATTACTACTTTGCAATTTTTCTGAAATAAATGTGAGAACCTGTTTTTTTAAGAATATTCACAAACGACAAACACGTGATTTGAAGTGTTGTAGCTTAATAAAATAATTTTTTTTTTGACAAAAGCGATTAAAAATTAAAGAAGCATTGTAGTTTTGATAACGATTAAGAAGCTCCATGGGTTTAATTCAGAGGATCATGATAAACATGAATTGAAAAGTAATTAAGAAGCCAATCATCAGATTATTGTAGTTCTGATATCTCTATATTATTATTTGAGTAGATATTTACATAAATAAACTTTTATTTATAAAATATTAAAGATTATTTTACATAAATAAATATTTATTTATAAAATATTACATAAATAAACTTTTACTTAAAAGATATACATAAATAAACTTTACAAATATAGAAAGCTTAATTAAATATTTCTCCATAAGAGATAGCTAAATATTGAGTTTATAGATTTGTTTTCCATATATATAGATATAACTCAAAAGTGTATTTAGTTTCTTTACTTATTAAATACTAGGTGGGGATCCGCGCGATGCGCTGGTTTGCAAGGTTGATGAAGCTGAGTACTTAATTTTTTTTTTATAATATCAAAACGCTGATGTATTATAGAAACTTTTAATTGTGGAAGAGCATTCATAGTCATCAAATTGGTTAGTTGGATAATTGTATTTTTAAAAAAATTCATTAATTCTGCAAACACCATTATTATTTTGTATTCTATTTGTTTTATGTTTGATTCTCGACAATGAGGACAATCACTAATAGGAAAAAGATAAGTAAACTAAAATGTCATTTAATAAATAATTAAATAAACCATTTAAATAGTAAAATTCTAAACCTTAAAAAAAAAAACTATAGTTTCCTTACATTCTGAAAGACGGCTTTGTATACAACGTTCAAAGTCTTGGTATGTGGCTGACCCATTGTATCCGTTATCAGAATCTTCAAACCAGCTCTTGAAGTAACACGTGATATAGCCACATAAAGTTGTCCATGGGAAAATACTGGTTTTGGTAAATACATGTCAACCTTTTGCAAAATCTGTCATTGACTTTTATTGATAGTCATTGCATAGGCGATAGCTACCGGAAATTATCTACGCCTCATTCTAAAAGGAAATCTTGTCTCTGTGGGGGAAACAAATATTTGTGGGATCAAGATCTTTTGACCAATATATTCTCCAGTTATGTGGCTAGCTTGAATAACATGTTTGGCCAGCTGTGTTACCAAGAGTCTTGTTCCATTGCATAAACCACCTCTAGGGTCAATATTCCGAAGCAACATAATAGGTGTCCCTATTTTCAATTTCAATTCATGGTTTGGCAATCCTGAGATCTTAATACTATTAAGATATTCATGTGTGTAAACTTTCTCGTCAATCTTGCTCTTATCAGAAGTATCGATGCTGTCCGAGCTTAAATATGTATGTTCCTCAGCTAGAAAAATGTTTTACAAAGTTCAGTTGATCACATTATGAAGCTAATGTGTAAGATCGTATGTGTAAAGCGTTAAATATGTTTACCTTTTATTTCTGACAACATGTATTCGCTTATTAATCCCACGTCTGCATTTCTCGGGCTAAGAATTGCTCTGTCTTGAAAAAATTTTGGATCTCTTTCCGATCTGTATGAATCACCATACACTTCTCTTACTATCTCTTTAACAGGATCATCACATTTTTTTATCAGTAAATCGTCAGGGATTTCAATCTCAGCTTCATCGTTGTCAGTCGAAATAATTTTGCCATCTCCTACATCTAAAATCCACTTTGAAAAGGCCTCTAGCTCATTAACGCTATCACCTCCAGCACCATTTTGAAGCCTCATATTCTTGGTTAATTCTAAAACTGTACAACTATCCCATAAAGTAGAAGAATTTATGGTAGCCATAAGAGTTTGGGTGCTATTACCTCCTACAATAACAGGCAATATTTGCTTGAAATCTCCTCCGAATACAATGACTTTCCCACCAAAAACGTCATCATTTTTGAGTATATCACGCATACTTCTATCCAGAAATCAATGTTGTAAACTAAAACTAAAAATAATTAAAAACAATTATTTAATATATATTAATAAAATAAAGCAAATCCAAAAAAGAAACACCATCTAAAATTAAAAAAAAATATTTACTATTGAACTCACAAATCAATTGAATTAAAAAAAAACAAGTTTTTCGTCTTTACATAATTGTTTTTCTTTTTTTTCTTTTTTATCTTTTAGTTTTTCTTTTTTTATATTTTTTTATTTCTTCATCGTCTTCCATCTTTATCTCTCTTTCTTCTCTCACGTTTTCTTCTTAATTTTCTTTCATTTTCTTTTATTTCTTTTTCTTTCTTCTCTTCATTCTATATCTCTTTTGTTACTTCTTATTCTTTAAGTTTTTTTTTGTCACATCTTCTTCTTGTTTTCTGTTTTCCTCATCTTCTTCCTATTTTACTTTTTCTTCTTCTTCTTCATCGCCTTTGTCTTCTTCGCTCTCTTCGACTTTATATTTTTTTTATTTTCCTTTATTTATTTATATCAATCAAATATATGTACTTGAAAACTTTAACTATTTCTCTCTCCTCATCCATGTGTCCATCCCTCTTTCAATATTTATCTATCATTCTCTCCTTTCCCCCTCGTCCTAAATTTATATATATCATATGATTTAGATAACTACATTTAAAATAAAAAGTATTTCGAAAATAAAAAATAAGAACACAAAAGATATGAGCGAACATAGAGTGAATATCATGTGCCTATAAGGTTAACTCTCTCTACCATTTCTCTCTCTCTCTCTCTCTCTCTCTCTCTCTCTCTCTCTCTCTCTCTCTTTCTCTCTCTCTCTCTCTCTCTCTCTCTATTTCTCTCCGTCACACTCTCTCTGTCCATCGACATTTCCTAAAGCATGTATATGTCCCTGAAAGCTTTAACTCATTTCTCTCTGTCTTCCCTTTCTCCAATTCATCACCCATTTCCCCTTCTTATTCTTCAATATTTTTCGTCTTGTCATAATTTTTCTTATTATGATTTTTTTTTTCCTTTTTTCGGTATTCTTCTTCGTCTTTTCCTTCTTCTTTATCATTGACGTCAATTTTCTTATTCCTTATCTTTTCTTTCCTCTTCTTCATCGTCTACAACTTCTATTTCATTTCTCTCTTCTGATTTGTCTTCTTCTTCTTTCTCCTCTTTTGTTTTGTTCTACTTTTCTTCCTATTCTTTATCTTTTGGTTTAGTTCTTCTTCGTATTTTTCTTATTCTTTTTCAGTTTTTATTCGTTTTCTTCTTCAATCTCCAATTTTAAGAATTTTGCCTTCTTTTTCTGCCCCAATTTATTCATCTTATTTTTCCTCATATTTTCCTTCTTCGTCTTCGTCATGAGCTTTGACTTGTACTTTTAGTTTTCTCGAACTTCATATTCTCATATTTTCCTTCTTCTTCTTCTTCATCGTTTTTGACTTGAACTTTTTTTCTTCTTCCACTTATATATCTTACGACTTGTTATGTATTAATTTCATCTTCATCATTGTCTTGACTTCTGCTTTATCATCTTGTATTCTCTCAGTTCTTCTTCTTTTTAAATTTTTATTAGCCCTTCTTTGTTCTCTACTTCTTATTCCTCTTTTGTCTTCATCAAACTCTTCTTCTTCTGGTTTTTCTTGATCTCTTTCTCATCCTCACCTACTTCATTTTCTCATTTCTTCTTCTTTTATTTTTGTTTTCTTCCGGTTTTCTTCTTCAACTAAAACATCCTTTTTTTATATCCTTATTCTTCTTCACTATTTTGTGTTCTATATGCTTTTTTTATTCTCAATGGTTTTATTCATATACATCTTTTTTTAGTTTTTATCATTAACTACATCTTTTTCTTTATACTTATACTTCTAAGTTATAAGAATTATAGGTGAATAAAAGTAAGAACAATATATATGATTTATTAGGAAAACTATTTGTATGTCTTTTTTAACAATAAATAACAATTATGAATGGGTTAAAATAAGAACAATATATAAATTATTAATAGCAAAAACTAATTAGGAATCTGTTTAATTGTTTTATTTTTATTGATGGTAACTAAATTTAGAAAGTACATTAGGGAAAACTATTAAAATCCAAACACAACAAAAAATCAAAGAAAATTGTTAAAATAAGATAATTAAGGAAAATTAATCAAAGATAATGCAAGGAATTGACGAAACTTATACTAAAAAACATTGAATGGATCTCCAAACATAAAAAGGATTCATCATAGAAGCTGCACGTAACAAAGCAGTGTACATCATAAGAAGAAAAGAGTGGGAACCCATTGACTTTCCTTATAGATAGCTTCGACATACTCGGTATCATCGTGCATTAAACTCAAAGCATAACATGCATCTTTGAAAGTACGGTGGACAACACCATTAATTGTTCTTATATCCATCTAAAAACATGGATCGCGAACGACATGCAATGAAACC
Source organism: Eutrema salsugineum (assembly GCF_000478725.1). NCBI lineage: Eukaryota > Viridiplantae > Streptophyta > Magnoliopsida > Brassicales > Brassicaceae > Eutrema > Eutrema salsugineum. The sequence continues at coordinate 9,226,873 of NW_006256342.1, forward strand.
CTCAAGAAGTAGGCTTCGCCAGCGTTAGAGTTACAGTTGGCTTTAAGACTCGGTCTGGAGTTACCGCAAAGACGGGGGTGCCATTGATGTTTTTATGATCCCAACCCCAATGGATCAGAAATTCAAAATACATATATGATATGGCTTCAGGATAGTCCTAATTACACTTTAACGAACCTGTAAATTTATCGTTGTAAACATCGCAGAAGAATGTCATCTTCTGTAAAAACGATTTGAGATGGAGGCAGATGTTACAGCAAAATCTGAGGATCACGGAGGGAAAGATTGCTGGTCGCTATAGAAAATAAATAAAAATTTTGAAGGAAAGAACTATTAGGCAATGGATTTACATAAGAAGAAAGTCTAGAAGCAGAAAAAAACATTTAAAGCACAAACTAAAATAAACAAACATGAATTTTATTTACCTGACAATTTTATTGTAAAGCGGGAGATAACATATTCAATTAGCGAAGTATGAACTATAAGAGTAGGTTGTCATTATGGAAATGCATAAATAATATATATATATATATATATATATATATATATATATCAATTTTTTTTAAAAAGACATGGATTTATGGGTAAAAAAGATGCTAAACCTAAGAAGACGGACATTGTATGTAAGAAAACATGAAGACCGAGAGGAGTATATATAGCACGATGGATATGCTAGGGTTTAGATTAGTACTGACTTTGATATTGATGGCCCATAACCAAAATCAGTGGCTAGGACCAAAATCGAGATTAGTGGCCCATAAATAAAATCGATGGCCCATAATTGAGGAAAAAAGACACAACACGGGTATTTCTACGTAAGATTAATGATTGACCTATCATAACAAATTAAAACGCCATATAATATTTTTTAATAATGACACGTAGGACAATTGCTGTGGAGACGGCACATCAGATGTTGTGCGGGGAGACAGAGAGAAATTGAGTTAAAGCTTTCAGGGACATATAGATGCTTCAGGGACATGTCGATGGAGAGAGAGAGTGTGAGGGATAGAAATAGAGAGAGATAGAGAGAGAGAGAGAGAGAGAGAGAGAGAGAGAGAGAGAGAGAGAGAGAGAGAGAGAGAAAGAGAGAAAGAGAGAGGGGATAAAGAGAGAAAGAGAAATGGTAGAGAGAGTAAACCTTATATTCAGTCTATGTTAGCTCATATTTTTTTTTCCTATTTTTTTATTTTCGAAATACTTCTTATTTTAAATGTAGTTATCTCAATCATATGATATATATAAATTTAGGACGAGGGGGAAAGGAGAGAATGAGAGATAAATATTGAAATAGGGATGGACACATGGATGAGGAGAGAGATATAGTTAAAGTTTTCAAGTACATATATTTCACTGATATAAATAAATGAAGGAAAATAAGAAGAATATAAAGTCGGAGAGAACGAAGAAGACAAAGGCGATGAAGAAGAAGAAGAAGAAGTAAAATAGGAAGAAGATGAGGAAAACAGAAAACAAGAAGAAGATGTGACAAAAAAACTTAAAGAATAAGAAGAAAAGAGATATAGAATGAAGAGGAGAAAGAAAAAGAAATAAAAGAAAATGAAATAAAACTAAGAAGAAAACGTGAGAGAACAAAGAGAAATAAAGATGGAAGACGATGAAGAAATAAAAAAAAGATTAAAAAAAAAGAAAAACTAAAAGATAAAAAAGAAGAAGAAGAAAAATAATTATGTAAAGACGAAAAACTCGCTTTTGTCTTAATTCAATTGATTTGTGAGTTTAATAGTAAATATATCTTTTGTTAATTTTAGATGGTGTTTCCTTTTTGGATTTGCTTTATTTTATTATGTATATATTAAATAATTATTTTTAATTATTTTTAGTTTTAGTTTACAACATTGAAACCTCTATGCCCGTACAACAAATTAACAACAATATAAAACCCAAAAAATACAATAGAAAATTAAAAGAAGGCGAGAAAAGAAAAACAATCACTATAGAAATCAAAAAGGGAAATATGGGAGACTATGTCACAGAAACAAAATTCACCGGCTTACTAAAGTACAAAACCGATTTACTTTGAGAATGAGCGAAGAGTTGACCTTCGAGAATGGTGAGTTAGTTGTTATAGGTGAAAAACATATATAGGCTAACGATATATATAGTGTAGGATAAATGTTTTAGGGTTTTTTTTTAATTTTTTTCGGTGGCCCATTTTACAAATTCGATGAATTAAACGAAATCAATGGCCCATTAACTAAAAGTATTGATGGCCCATTAAAATCATATTAACCATAGTGACACATAGGATTAATGATAATCCAATTAGAATTAAGAAAAATGACACGTATATATGACACATAAACAAATCGCTCTGGTGTTGACACGTAAGAATTTTGACTTCGCAAATAATATTATAGATTATTTTTTTAGTTATGCATAATATAAACACAAACAAACAATATAATCCTGATCTCCTTTGGTTTTGCAGGTAGTCAAGGCCAGAGATAATAGGAGACATGACTGAAGCATAAGTTGCTTGACGATCAAGAAACATCTCTGACCCGAAATGGCTGGCTCAGTTTTCCACATTTCCAACCGTCCTCTGTTAACTTCTAATGGAGAGAACACTGTAAAAGTCAGTTAGTACAACGTTTGTATTAACTTTCCGACAATATCTCAGATTCTACTAAATGTACTAGTTTTATATTGAGACCACTCGGTCTTTGTATTTTTGGTTTTGCATGGTCAATGACTCAAACGACCAATTCCATATAATTTTCTAAGAATATTTTTAAGATGCATCAATTTGTATTGACTTTTTTTTGTAATGATTCCGAGAGAGGATTTTGATCGGAGGATGGAAAAGGATTTCTCGTTGGTGCCGAAGGTGGAGGACAAAGAAGAATATGATTACAGAAATGAGAAATCCGTAGAGATGATGAAGAAGGTGAGCTCCATGGCTGCTAAAATGGTGGCAGTTTCTCTTTCTCAGTATCTCCTTCAAGTTATCTCAATGGTTATGGCTGGTCACTTGGACGAGCTCTCTCTATCCGGCGTAGCTATCGCCACTTCTCTTACCAACGTCACTGGCTTCAGCCTCCTCGTAAGATCTCTCTCTCTCTCTCTCTCTCTCTCTCTCTCTCTCTCTGTGTTGACTTCAATGATTAGCTTGGGTTGGCAGGTGCCTTAGAGACATTGTGTGGCCAAGCTTTCGGAGCAGAGCAATTTAGAAAACTTGGTTCATACACTTACTGCTCAGTGATCTGTCTTCTCTTGCTCTGTTTCCCAATCTCTCTTCTTTGGGTTTTCATGGACAAACTCTTGGAGCTCTTCCATGAAGATCTTCTCATCTCTCAATTAGCATGTAGATACTCGATCTGGCTCATACCGGCTTTATTCGGATATGCTGTTCTTCAATCTATTACTCACTATTTTCAGTCACAAGGATTGGTTCTTCCTCTCTTATTAAGCTCTCTTGGAGCTCTATGTTTTCATATTCCTTTTTGTTGGCCTCTTGTCTATAAACTAAGATTTGGAATCGTTGGGGCCGCTTTGTCCACCGGCTTTTCATATTGGTTAAATGTGTTGGAGTAAGCTTGAAAGGAAGCTTGAAGAACAAGCTTCTAGATTCTTCTTAAGTTATATTTCCTAAAAGTGTTAGATTTAGGAAAAAGGAAATTAGGAATTATCTAAATCTATTAGGTTTAGGAGTTGCTAAACCTATACAAGGAGATGCCAACTTGTGGCATAACTTATGAGTTTGAGTTTTGATCTTTTAGGTTTTTGAGTGAGTTTTCCTAAAGTTTAATAAAAGAGAGTTTTATTAACTTGATCTCAAAGCTAGTTCGATAATAATTGGTATCAGAGCTTATATTATCGATCCAGAAGATACAAAAGTTACATACAGAAAATCGATAAGCAATGGGGGATCTCGTCCCTGTCACTAAACCTAAAGAGCTCAGCCTCTCATCGATACAATGCCCTATGCTAAACGCTACTAACTACACAGTATGGGCATTAAGGATGAGAGTTTTGCTCAGGGTTCGCAAAGCTTGGGAAGCCGTAGAAACAGAGACAGACGAAGGAGAGAAGAACGACATAGCGATGGGTTTAATCTTTCAGTCAATACCAGAAGTTTTGATCTTGCAGATTGGCGAACTTAACACAGCAAAGAAAGTCTGGGAAGCTATCAAAACACACCATGTAGGGGCAGAACGAGTTCGTGAAGCCAGACTCCAAACCCTAATGGCAGAGTTTGATCGCATCAAGATGAAAGATACAGAAACTATCGATGAATTCAGTGGCAAGCTATCCGAAATTTGTTCAAAGTCAGCAGCATTGGGAACAAATATCGAAGAAGCTAAGGTGGTCAAGAAATTCCTTAAAAGCGTCCCTCAGAAAAAATATATCCACATTGTGGCATCATTAGAACAAGTATTGGACCTCAATACAACTAGTTTTGAGGATATCGTAGGACGTTTAAAGGCCTATGAGGATCGCATTCATGGAGAAGAAGAAGAAACACAAGAAGATCAAGGAAAATTGATGTACGCCAATACAGAGTCCCAATCAAACCGAAGCTTTAACAGTGAAAACAGAGGCAGAGGTCGTGGTGGACGTTTCTACAGCAGAGGAAGAGGCCGTGGTAGAACAAACGAATCAAGAGATTTGTCCAAAGTAACCTGTTATCGGTGCGACAAGTTGGGACATTATGCATCAAGTTGTCCTGATAGATTGCTTAAACTTCAAGAGGCTAAGGAGGATGAAGTCGACAAAGATGATACACACGAAGGGGAGAAATTAATGATGCATGAAGTGGTGTTTCTCAATGAGAAAAACGTGAGACCAGACAGATTTGAAACGTCCTCTGATGAAAACAACGTGTGGTATCTCGATAACGGGGCTAGCAACCAGATGACAGGAAACCGAAGCTACTTCTCGAAGCTTGACGAAGATGTTACAGGAAAGGTGCGATTTGGGGATGACTCTCGTATCGATATCAAGGGAAAAGGGTCCATACTGTTTGTAAGCAAAGATGGTGAAAGGAAGATACTTGCAGATGTTTATTTTATACCAGATCTTAGAAGCAATATAATCAGTTTAGGACAGGCTACTGAGTCTGGATGTGATATCCGCATGAAAGGAGACCATTTAACTCTGTATGGAAGTGATGGAAGATTGCTAGTGAAAGCAAACAGGTCAAGAAACCGGCTTTACAAAGTCCATATGGAGGTTGAAAGTAACAAGTGTCTGCAAATTACGGAACTAAACGATTCAGCTAAATGGCATGCGAGGCTCGGACATGTTGGGGTAGAGACCATGAAGACAATGATCAAGAATGATCTAGTCACAGGGATACCAAGTATTGCAGTCCATAAAGAAACCTGCTCCGCGTGTTTGCTCGGAAAACAAATCAGAAAAGCCTTCCCACAAAAGGCCTCATATCAAGCAGTACAAGCCCTTGAACTAATTCACGGAGACCTCTGTGGGCCAATTACACCAGCCACAGCTGCACAAAACCGATACATCCTTGTGCTAGTAGACGATTTTTTGAGATATATGTGGTCTCTTCTGTTAAAAGAGAAAAGTGAAGCTTTCAACAGGTTTAAGAAGTTCAAACAGATTGTTGAACAAGAAGCTGGCCTAAGGATTCAAACCTTTCGTACCGACAGGAGAGGCGAATTCGTATCCCAAGAATTTCAAGATTATTGCGAAGATTCAGGCATCAAGAGATACCTCACTGCCCCTTATTCTCCTCAGCAAAACGGAGTCGTAGAAAGTAGAAATAGGACACTTATGGAGATGACTCGAAGCATTATGAAACACATGAACATTCCAAATTTCTTATGGGGGGAGGCTGTTAGACACGCAACATACATTATAAACAGAGTAGGAACAAAGACGTTGTCAAAACAAACCCCATATGAGGCTTTTAAAGGAAAGAAGCCCAACGTCGAACACTTAAGGGTTTTTGGATGCAACGGGTACGCAAAAGAAACGATTCCTCACCTAAAGAAGTTAGATGATCGATCACAAGTGTTGATTCATTTAGGAACAGAACCCGTGTCTAAAGCCTATCGACTTTTAGAGCCAAAGAGCAAGAATATAATAGTAAGTCGAGATGTTGTTTTTGATGAAACAAAAGGCTGGAAGTGGAACAGTTCAGGAAATCAGATTAACGAAGGCTCCGGAACGTTTACTCTTGTTCTCAGAGATGGAAGAAGGGGTGAAAAAGAAAATAATGGCTCATATGAAACAGGGGATAATCCAGAACAGAGCACTAATGATGAGAGCATCGAAGAAGAAACCGAGGCTGACAATAATCCTGAATATGAGACTGAAGAAACCGAAAAACAGGAACTCGACCAACCTGCTCTCAGGCGATCAACGAGGCCACAAAAGACACCAGATTTATCTAGAAGACTTTATTTTAATCGCTGAACTTGAAAGTGAACGCCTACTGCTTGCGACAGATGAGGAGCCGTGGGATTATAAAGAAGCGAAGGAACTAAAAGTCTGGAGGGATGCATGTGAAGAAGAGATATCTTCGATAAATAGAAACAAGACGTGGAGCTTGGTCGATCTTCCTTCTGGAGCAAAGCCGATTGGACTTAAGTGGGTGTTTAAGATAAAACACAACTCAGATGGAAGCATAAACAAATATAAGTCAAGACTTGTCGCGAAGGGCTATGTGCAGAGATTTGGTATTGACTTCGACGAAGTGTTTGCTCCAGTAGCCCAAATTGAAACAATCCGTTTCATCATTGCTTTAACTGCTTCGAACAGATGGGAAGTTCATCACCTTGACGTAAAAACAGCTTTCTTACACGGTGAGCTGAAAGAGGAAGTTTACGTACAACAACCCGAGGGATTTGTGGTTAAAGGAAGCGAAGGCAAAGTGTATAAACTACACAAAGCTCTCTATGGACTCAGACAAGCGCCGAGAGCCTGGAACAACAAGCTCAATCAGATTCTTCGTGAGCTAAGATTTGATAAATGTTCAAAAGAGCCTTCCTTGTATCGAAAAGAAGAAAAGGGTTTGCTCCTCCTTGTAGCCGTATACGTTGATGACTTACTCGTCACCGGTTCATGCTTAAACCTGATTCTCGAGTTTAAAAAGGACATGGCTGAACGCTTTGAGATGAGTGATCTAGGGAGATTGACATATTACCTTGGGATAGAGATAATACAACAAGGAAATTGCATCACCCTAAACCAAGAAAGATATGCAAGAAGGATACTTGAAGAAAATGGTTTAAGCGAATGCAACGCGGTACACATACCAATGGATGCTGGTTTGAAGTTAAGTAAAGCGCAGAAAGAGAAAAGCATCGATGAAAAGAGATACAGAAGGAACATAGGATGTCTTCGCTATCTGCTTCATACAAGACCTGATCTCTCATATTGTGTTGGCGTGCTGAGCAGATATATGCAAGATCCAAAAGAATCTCATGGAATAGCATTAAAACAGGTCTTAAGGTATCTGCGAGGAACCTTGAGCTATGGTTTAAGGTTCGAGGGTGCTAAGACGTCTGGTTTAATCGGATATAGTGATAGTAGTCACAATGTTGACTTAGATGATGGAAAAAGCACGTCTGGACATGTTTTCTACATCAATGAGTGTCCAATAACGTGGTGCTCACAGAAGCAAGAAATCGTTGCACTATCTTCGTGTGAGGCGGAGTTTATGGCTGCTACTGAAGCAGCCAAGCAGGCGATTTGGTTGCAGGAACTACTTGAGGAAGTCATCGGATCTGGATGTAAAAAGGCTGTGGTTCGAATTGATAACAAATCAGCTATTGCCTTGACTAAAAATCCAGTATTTCACGGAAGAAGTAAGCATATACATAGAAGGTATCACTTTATTAGAGAGTGTGTGGAGAATGAGCAAATATTAGTTGAACATGTTCCGAGAACAGAACAGAAGGCTGATATTCTGACAAAATCACTTGGGAGGACCAAGTTCAAAGAGATGAGGAATCTAATTGGTGTCAAAGAGGTGATCAAGGGTGATTTCAAGCTTAAAGGGGAGATTGTTGGAGTAAGCTTGAAAGGAAGCTTGAAGAACAAGCTTCTAAATTGTTCTTAAGTTATATTTCCTAAAAGTGTTAGATTTAGGAAAAAAGAAATTAGGAGTTATCTAAATCTATTAGGTTTAGGAGTTGCTAAACCTATATAAGGAGATGCCAACTTGTGGCATAACTTATGAGTTTTGTTCTTTTAGGTTTTTGAGTGAGTTTTCCTAAAGTTTAATAAAAGAGAGTTTTATTAACTTGATCTCAAAGCTAGTTCGATAATAAGCGGACAATATCATATTAATATGGAGTTGGATATGGGCTTGAAGAGCCCAACAATTGGTATCAGAGCGAGGTTCTGAAAATGTGGACCTGGACAAGTGGATGTGGGTTCTGTATTGGGTGTGGGAGAGAGCCTTCAAGGTGACCTTGCGATTGTGGTACCGGTGCCTTGTGTCGAAAGTATTCCTAACGGTGTACGAATTGTGTGGTTCTTGGCTTGAGGCGAGGATTGTTGGGATATCAATCCAAGTCCCACATCGGAAGATTAGAAAAGTGTCTAATATATAAGCAAGATGTCCAACAGATTAGTATGATGCCTTTTGAAATGAGCCCAAAAACAAATCCATGCGGACTTTGCCACTTGGGCCCAAAGCGGACAATATCATATTAATAGGGAGTTGGACATGGGCTTGAAAAGCCCAACAAAATGTAGTTTTGCTTTGGATTTTCATGAGAGACTCTGCACTGTATCGCGAAACCAGGAATCTTAGGGCACAAGATATCTTCTCGAGCATGAAGCAGTTCATCTCCCTCGGGATCCCCTCTGCCATGATGATTTGGTAACTACAATCGTCTCTGTTTATTGATTGTGATCTTTAGTCACTTTATCTCTTTTGGGGTGTAAGTAAAGCCTCGAATGGTGGTCATTTGAGATTCTGCTACTACTGTCTGGACTCTTACCGAACTTAAAGCTCGAAACATCGGTGATGTCCATAAGGTATGTGCATTTTGTAATAGTTATAACATATGAGTCAAGGCCTTAGTCTTGTTCTAAGCGCCACTGGATCCTGTTTTGACTTTAGGTTATTTTTCTAATTAAGCAAACGACACTTGATCATTATTACTAGATAGTATTTAGTTGAAAAAAATATTAACCCTCACGTTGGATCTGAGTAAACTCAAATGGACGCAATCGATTAAAAAAAATCGAAATTAAATCCAAGATGAATGAAAGAAAAGATCTATCAATATGTAAATGCCAATGTTAAGAGTCTTACATCAAAAATAAGAAGAGATCTAGTTTATAAGTGATGTAGCCGAATATTTTAAAAAATAGAATAGTGATCCGTTGATTATGAAAATACTCGGAAAACTATGATAATCGTAAAATTATCCGTTTAGTTTGAGAATATCCGAATAAATCAAACATTTTTAGATTCGTTAAGATCTCTCTAGATCTACGGAAAACAGGGAACAAAGAGACAAAAACTCAATTTCATTAATCATTCAAAAACTAAATATAACTCTATGCTTAAACTTATTTATAATAAATCCAAAACACTAAAAAATCCAAAACAATAAAAAAAATTATCTAAATAACTAAAAATATTTAAGATATTTTTAAATATCTTTATGCATCATTCTCTCGATTCATCCTTAAATCTTAGCCGTGGCCTACAATTCCTAAACATCGTATGCGTAAATCCAATAACTTCTTTTCTTTTTTTCTGAACTTCCATCGATAAAATCCTTCACGAACTACAATAACAAGGCTATCCAAATTTTTCGTTAGATCACGAATCTCCAACTTCTCCTTAATAATTAATTGATCGATGTTTCTAAACATAAATCCACACGTGGCCACTAGCTCCTCCCTTTCATTGGATACGAGTATCGAAGTATAACTTATTTGTCTCTTCTCAATGATGGCTTGAGACAAACTCAAATAAATCCACTTATTTTGGAGATAAAATCATGCATATCACCATAAATTTTTCCAAACGCCTCATCCAGAAGAACGTTGTGATCTACGAGATATCCATCTTCATCATAGACGTCATAAACTGGATCACCTATTATTTCTTTGATTTACAAGCACAGATCTTCATAAGGAACAAACAGAATTTCATCTGTTGGATAAAATCGCTTGGGCGACATAGTAAATGAGTAGACAAAATCGAATCTTGATTAAGAAATCAAAGTGTTGGCTTTGACACTAACTAATGTAGCAGAATCTTTTAAAAAGATAGAAGAGTGATCCGTTAATTCTGGAAATACCCAAAAAACTATGTTTGAAAATATCTAAATAAATCAAGCATTTTTAGATTCGTTGAGATCTCTTTAGATCTACCGAAAACAAAGAACAAAGAAACAAAAACTCAATTTCATTAATGAATCAAAAAATGAATACAACTTTAGGCTTAAACGGCTTATTTATAATAAATCTAAAACCCTAGAAAACTCTAAAAAATAAAAAAAAAATTTAAATTAATTAAATAAATAATTTAAAATATTTAAGATATTTCTAAGTATCTTTCTGCATCAATAAGTCTACCAGCCACTCTACTGACCTTATATGTCTTCCTTCTTTGAGCAGCCTCACAACGTCATCTCTGCATTTCGTTATAGTAAATTCCATAGGAGCAGCCGCAAGGTTTAGTGGATTTCAAATTGTTCATAAGAATATAATTTTTCTTTTTGCAAAAATGTTCTAAACCCTTGTCTTGTTTATAATAGCACACATGTCTCAAACGAGCTAGGAGCTGGAAATCCAAGGTCAGCTCGAGCAGCGGCTAATGCTGCCCTTCTCCTCGGGACTTTTGATGCTTTCTTAGTAAGCATCACTCTTTACAGCTATCGAAAAACCTGGGCGTATTTATACAGCAACGAGAGAGAAGTGGTTCACTATGCAACCCAAATTACATCGATTCTATGCCTATCAGTTTTCATCAACAGCTTTACTGCTGTGCTCTCAGGTAAGCGTGTTACATCAAAGGGAAAGACCATATTCATATTGAATGTAGAGATGAAAGCTTCAATTGTTGTAGTTGTTACTTAAAACCCAAGAAACTAAACTTATCTACTTCTTCATATCCTCAGGGATCGCAAGAGGAGCAGGGTGGCAACATATAGGAAGTTATGCAAGCATAGGATCATATTATATAGTCGGGATTCCCGTCGGTTCGATCTTATGTTTCGTTATGAAAATGAGAGCGACAGGACTTCGGATAGGTCTATTGATTGGTTCTTTTGTCCAAACGACAGTTTTTGCACTTGTCACTTTCTTCACCAATTGGGAACAAGAGGTACACCTTTTATGTTTTTATTATTACTCTTCTTCTACTTTTTCTTATAGTTAAGACTTTTTAATTTGATTTCAGTTTGGTTTCCAGGCAACGAAGGCGAGGGACAGAGTATTCGAGATGGCACCTCAAGGAAACCAAAAAACAGAAATCACATTAAAAGAGGATGCGCAAGTGTTACTAAGTGATGTTTCGGAAAATGTGTGAACCCAAATCCCCACTTACCATTAAAAAGTGATGGAGATTCTGGGACGAGGGTAAAATAAGAAAGCTAGACAACCATTTCTTTCATGATTTTGTAATTTCTGCTAAGTTTTTGTAAAAATGAATAGTTGTTAAAGTCCTAGCGCAAAGTGCCGTAAGAATAAGTGAGAATAAGTTAGAATAAGTGGTATTTTCGATCGCTTTCACTAAAATCCAAAACTATTGATCAATAATATTGAACATTTTGGTTAACCACTGTATCGAAGTGGGCTTTCACTTTTAAATCAGCATATCAAAGATATTTATTTTCACAAAATATGTTATTATGAAAGATTCTTTTTCCAGTAGTAGACATTCAAAACGTACTAATTTTCAAAGTTTGAATTATTAATTGAGTCCAAAGTATTATATATATTGATGAACCCAAAATAAAAAACATGTGATACTTAAAAAGTAAAAAAAAAATATTTAATGGAGAAAATAAATCGATTACATGTCTAACACGTGTAACAAATATTTAAAATTTTCATACATTTGTTGTCTTATGTTATCTCTCGGTTAGTGGTTAATGTAAAATTTAAATTAAAGTAATTTGTGTGAAAATCATAAAACAAGATCAAATTAATAAAATAATACTATTTTTGAGAAAATAATCAAATTTAATAAGTAGTCAAAAATACAAACAAAAACATATATCTATCCTCTTTAATCTCTATTTATTTTTCTTATGTGGTTGAGGAGGAAGGAAGTATATATATTTGTGCTTTTACTGTTGACTACTGGCTAAGTTTAATATCTTCTCTTTAACCCCTATATTTGAAAATTAACATTATAATTTCAAAAATGGTGCCTCTCCTTAATTTTGAAAGAACTGGAATTTTATGTTTATGGTAAACACTAAATAGAACAAAATTGCATTTTTTTTTAATTGTGTCTATATAAAATGATTTGTTCTCATTTTTCATTTAGAATCACTTATCAAATGTTTGTAATTTTGTATAGAAAATTCAAATATGATATAACAGAAAAACTATATTGTTTTTAGCAGAAACATGAAATCGATTCAGTTTATATAAAATAATCAAAGCAAGAAACACATCAGAGAGAAAAAGAGTTTTTTTTTCTAAATCATCTTATATATAAAAGTTGTTCAACTTTTTACATATGCTTGACACATCAGCATTGGAGAGGTTGACATCTGTCATTTAATTTTTAACTAATAAATTTTAATATTAAATTTTAAAGCATTTAAAGAAAATGAAAAGTTTATTTTATTAATTGACTCTTAACTAACATTTATATTAATGTTAAACAAAAATTTATGTTATAACTAAGTAAAAATATTGATAGATATGTATTTAATTTTTCTATAACTGTAGATTACTTAATAATATTCCATATGTATTTTAAATTAATCTTTAAGATTATTTATAATAAAATACTAATAAGTAACAAATGAAATAATGATTATATTAATTTTAGTCTTTAATTAATTAACTATTATTAATATTTGTGTAAATGTTAAACAAAATTTTATGTTATAACTAATTTAAAATATTGAAGAATATTTATTAATTTTAATATAATTTTAAATTATTAAATAATATTCAATATGTATTTTAAATTAATATTTTAAAATTTTTAAGAATAAAATACTAATAAGTAAGTAAGTAACAAATGATGATTATATAAATTTTTATAAAAATATAAAAAAAAATTTGAAAAATTAAAAGGAAAAACCTGCACGTCACGTGCGGGTATTCACCTAGTATATATAAAAGAATGGTTTTACTCTCTCCCTATTAGGCCACTTGGTAATTATTTTAATTTTTGAATAATATAATTAAAAATAATAATTCAATTTAATAAAAATAATAAACCACTTAATTGGTTTAATTAGACTAATTTGAATGACTTTTCCAAAAACTGTTACAAACATTTAAATCAAAATTATTAAATGCAAAATTGATTCAAAATAATAACCACAATGACATTTAATCATATTAATCATAAGAACAGTTTTTGTAAGTATAATGACTTATGTTGTATAGTCTAATATAAGGTTTGATGTTTCTGTGGATAAACTAAGTTTACACACAATTTAGCATGGACATCGTATCTTACAAATGATCAATATTGGAGATAGAGTATTTCGAGAGTAGTTAATGTGGACAAAGTATTGTGGACACAATATTATAGAAAACATATCATAAATTAGTTAGCATTGACAATGTATTGTGGACTAGGTGTTGTGGACAAGGCATTGGAAAAATGAACAATGTTTTGTCTCGTTAGGTAATGTGGACAAGGTATGAAGAAGTGGACATTACTATGTTGTGTGGAAAATGTATTATCTCTACTATAATCATTGATAAACTATATGTACACTAGTTAGCAGGAACAAAGCTTAGACAAAGTAATGAGTATCATCTATGGTTGTTATTTAACAATTCATCTCTATGTATATTTATCTTATGAATATAGTTTTTGACTTGATTAATTAAGTCCTTCGTGGACAATGAAAGGTGGACGACAGCTTTTGTGAACATAGAGCATGGACTACTCAGAATAAATCAACAAAGCAAAGTGAACATTGAAAGGTGGGCTTTCATCTCTATGTAATATTGTTCCTATGAATGTAGTTTTTGACCTGATTAATTAAGTCCTTCGTGGACAATGAAAGGTGGACAGCTTGTGTGAACATATATCGTGGATTACTCATAAATAAATAGACAGAGTAAAGTGAACAATGAAGGGTGGACCTTCACCAGTTCAAGAAGAAGAAGAAGAAGTTAAGAGAGGAAAATCAAAAAGCATACAGAAGAAATAGATAGGAAAGAGTAAAAGAGAAGATGCCGTGAAGCATCAGATTCTAGTTGAATGAACAATAGATTTTGAGAAGATTGTAGAAAAATGGAAATTGAGGATGCTGAGAAATCGGTTGATTGTGTCTTTAACTTAGAAAGAGAAGCAAAGAGAAAAATAGAAAAAGATTCACGAAGGAGAGAAGAGAGTATACATATCTATCACGGCTCTCCCACTTGGTGACCACGGCTCTCCCACTTGTCTTGGTGACCACGGCTCTCCCACTTGTCTTGGTGACCACGGCTCTCCCACTTGTCTTGGTGACCACGGCTCTCCCACTTGTCTTTCTTCTATACTTAGTCATTTTGAGATGGTTTTATCTACTTGGGGTGAAAACCGACCCCAACAGTTAGCCCCCCAGCTCGTCAATTTCGGAGGTGAGAGTGACGAGATCCATTACTCCTAACCGTAGGATAAACCATCGAGTCAAGCTGTTGTGACGTAAGCCCAGGTGAGGTGTCTCATAAATATAGATGCTGAGGACGCCGGGGTGTTAAGGGCGAGGCGATTAGTATTGGCGAGCCGTGACGAGGCGATTTAAGAAGGTTATGCCGAGCCGAATAAATGGCGAGGCGTTTCGAGAGAAAGTTGGTGCAGAGCCATTTCATTAACGACGAGGCGTTTTAAAAGAGAGCTAATGTCGAGCCGTTTCGTTGACGACGAGGCGTTTCAAGAGAGAGTTAATGCCGAGGCGTTTCGTTAACGACGAGGCGTTTCAAGAGAGAGAGTTAATGCCGAGCCGTTTCGTTAACGACGAGGCGTTTCAAGAGAGAGAGTTAATGCCGAGCCGTTTCGTTAACGACGAGGCGTTTCAAGAGAGAGAGTTAATGCCGAGCCGTTTCGTTAACGACGAGGCGTTTCAAGAGAGAGTTAATGCCGAGCCATTTCGTTAACGACGAGGCGTTTCAAGAGAGAGAGTTAATGCCGAACCGTTTCGTTAACGACGAGGCGTTTACTTTGGTAAGATATCGACTGAAAACTTGGGTATCCCAACTGTTGGTCTTCCAAGAAAAAATTCCTGATCTATTGGCGCGTGCCACCGACGCAGTTCGGGCTAGCTAATTCACCGCGGATCCCACGCGCTGTTGGACGGTTTCCCGAGGTTTACACGGAATTCACGCGCTTCGGTTTTCCTATAATAGATGAGCTCCTTCATTCTTCCTCATTATCTTCAGACTCACTCGTTTTCACTAAAGGTAGCTCTCCCTTCTCTCTTCTTTCTCTCTCTAGTTTATTTATTTTCCAACTAGGGTTTCCGAGGTCTCCTCCGTTCCAGATCTTTTTTCCGGCGGAGGTTCGCCGAGTCGTGCTGTAATTCCTGTATAAGTTGTAAATTATGTCGAGCCGAGCCGTGTAGATTATCACTAAGTGTTTAGCGCGTGTTGCTCCTTGCAGTTTGTAGCGGCCATCAACGAGCTGATGGCTGAATACGAGGCGGACCTGTCTAAGGTCAAACGCCGCTTGGACGAGGCTCGAAATGAGACCGCAGCGATGAAGGGGAAGCTGGATGAGGCGATATCCAGAGTGTCA
Source organism: Eutrema salsugineum (assembly GCF_000478725.1). Classification (NCBI taxonomy): domain Eukaryota; kingdom Viridiplantae; phylum Streptophyta; class Magnoliopsida; order Brassicales; family Brassicaceae; genus Eutrema; species Eutrema salsugineum. Next base: position 9,242,756 of record NW_006256342.1, read on the forward strand.
AGGCTGGAAGAGGAGAAGATAGTTCTCCGCACCGACGTTGACAAAGTTTCCGCCTCGGTGATTTGCCTGGAGGAAGCAAGGAGAGCCAAAAACACCGAGGTGACGTTGCTCAAAAGGCGTATTGAGGCCAAGGATGCTCTGTTCGAAGCCAAGGTCAAACGTGCGAAGAAGGAGGCGAGGCGAGAGCTGACCGCTAAGTTTCAGGAACGCCTCGCCAAAGTAGAGGAGGGTCTGGCCAAGCTCGAGAAGGCCAAAAACGACGAGAACGATCTGGGGCAAATCAAGGGCAACCTTGCGATGATTGCCGTCCTGAAGAAACCAGACGCCCCGACGCTCGATGATGAGGAGGCGCAGCTGAAGAGCTGGGAGAGCGAATATGCCGACGACGACGCGTATGAATGCATCGCCTCCGAGATTCGAGGCAAGCTGGTTTTCTCGCCCGTATCACCGGACTCGGTCGACACCAGCCTTGGTAACGAGCCGCTCGAAGAGACAGCGGCCAACTTAGGCGTCGTGGATCCGAACAGATCAAACGCGGGTACGCCGGTCCTCTCAAACCTCCTTGCCGAGCGTGAAACACAGTCCGCGGCCTGATACTCTCTGCTTTCCCCTATTTTGTCTCACATGCTTCTGTACTTAGGATTTTTATCTGCTTTTTGAACTCGTATGTAACCGGTGCCTGGATGGCTTTATCCAACCGACAATTGTTATTTCTTTTGCATTTGGTTATGTTATTCTTTCCTTAGTCGTTTTCTGATTCAGTTGTCTCTAACGATCCGTAAGAATGTTTACGAAAACTGCTGGCTTAGAAAAATTGTCAAGGATGAAAATTGTTGTGTCGAGAAGGATTTTGATTGCTTCCTTAGCCGAAATTTTTGAAATTGATAAAAATACGAGCTAAGGGGTGAGTTGTTTTAAGGATCTCGTTTGGATTCTTAATCCCGAGCTGGGAGTTAGTTTTGTGGAGCGTCTTTTACGTGATGATGGAAAGTTTTTAAGTGAGAATGACGAGGAAATTTTTTGCTGGCAATGCCGAGCCATACTTAGACGAGGCGTTTTCGCTGTGCATGGTGCCGAGCCGTGCAAACGACGAGGCATTTTCTTTTTGTGTGGTGCCGAGCCGTATAAACGACGAGGCGTTTTTGCTTTGCATGGGGCCGAGCCGTGAAAACAACGAGGCATTTTCTTTTTGCGTGGTGCCGAGCCGTTTAAACGACGAGGCGTTTTCGCTTTGCATGGTGCCGAGCCGTGAAAACGACGAGGCGTTTTGTTTTTGTTAGCCAAGGATGATTTGGTAGTCTCATTGAATTTGACTATGGACCGGCGTTTCCGAGAGGATGGGTATGTTTGTCCGGGTTTTTAGAGTTTACTTCGGTTTTAGAGAAAGCGATGTAGTCTCGACTTATAATCTCGTGTGCGATAGTAAACCGTGGCGACCTGATACATTTTTGGTCTGATATTTGTATAGCGCGCTTAATTTTTATCCGTAGAGGATGTAACTTGCACCCTCGTCCTAGGAAAGGTGGTAAAAGTCCGTTTAGAGAACTTTGTATTTGTTGCCCCGTTGTGGCCAGCAACGAGACGAGGCGTTCGGAGGCTTAGTTTGCCGAACTGAAACTGAGGACCGATAAAGGTCCGAGGCAATCAGGTCAAGATATCATGCCGAAGTGGTATGATTACTCGCCGAAGTGATGAGTGAAAGAATTTAAAAATCCGAGCTTGTTAAAATAAGTTGTTGATTTAGAAAGAATGAGAAACTAGCTGAAGCGATAATGAACGAACAAGAAATCCAAGGTAAACGTAAAATAAGTAGATGATTCAAAATGAACTGAAAATGGGCCGAAGTGGCGATTGTTCCTAAGTGAGCAAGCTAAAATTGTAGAGTTAAAGGAGGTATGTGTATACGTACCCACTCCCCCCCCCTTTTTTAGGAGGGGGGACAGCTGAAACCTGTCCGAGGACGGGCTGCCTACGTACCCTTTGCAGGGATCAAGCCGTCCCGTAGTTCGTGCTGGCCGTGATGTAGCTTTAGTGATAATACTTCTTTAGATGCATTGCGTTCCATGATCTTGGAATCGCTTCGTCAGCTAGTGTTGCGAGTTCGTAGACTCCTAGACGAACCACTTTTGTAACTTTGTATGGACCTTCCCAATTTGCTCCGAGCTTTCCTGCGTTCCTCTCGGCAGTGTTTTGGAAGACCTTTCGGAGGACGAGCTCCCATTCTTTGAACTTTCGACTACGAACGATTTTGTTGTAGTATCTCGCCGTTGCTTGTTGATAGTTCTGGATTCGAATTAGGGCTTGGTCGCGCTTTTCGTTGATTAGGTCGAGCTCATCTAGCATCATTAAGTGGTTCAAGCCCTCCTGTCCTGGTAGAAGTCTTCGTCGAATACCTGGGAAATCCACCTTGGGGGGAATTATGCACTCTGTTCCTTAGACCAAAGCGAATGGAGTTTCCCCGGTGGCTCGGCGCGGAGTTGTCCGATGAGACCAAAGGACTCCTTCAAGTTCGTCTGCCCACCGTCCTTTCTTGGCGTCGAACCTCTTTCTCAGACCGTCGAGGATCGTCTTGTTGGCTGCTTCGGCTTGCCCGTTCCCTTGAGGGTATCTTGGCGTAGATTTGCTTAGGCGGATTTTCCACTTCTCGCAGAAGGCTTCAAAGCGTGTTGAGATGAACTGGGATCCGTTGTCGGTGACTATCTCGTAGGGGACCCCGTGTCTGCAGATGATATTTTTCCAGACGAAGTGTTCGACTTGAACATCCTTTATGCTTGCGTAGGAATCGGCTTCGACCCACTTGGAGAAGTAATCCGTGAGGACGAGCAGAAAACGCTTCTGCTTCGAGCGATGTAGAGGTCCGACGATGTCCATCGACCATCTCATGAACGGATAAGGTGACGAAATTGACGAGAGCAACTCGGTAGGTTGATGAATTGTTGGAGCGTGCCGCTGACACTTCTCGCACTTTGCCGTAAATTTCTCGCAGTCCTTGACCATCGTGGGCCAGAAGTAGCCGTGCCGTTTTATCTTGATAGAGAGCGACCTTCCGCTGGAATGGTTCCCGCACGCGCCACTATGCACCTCGTGCATGATCTTTCTTGCCTCCGGTCGTTCGACGCATGTCATGAGAGGCCCTGAAAAACTCCATTTAAACACCTCGCCATCAACGAGGACATACCGCGCGGCCTGAGCTTTTAGTTTGCGGGCTTCCCATTTGTCGGTTGGAACCTCTCCATCGGCGATATACACTCGGATGGCTCCGAGCCATTCTTTGTTGCAGCCGTATTCCGGCTCGGCTGGTGAGGCGTCTTCGTCCATATGAATGGCTTCGTCGTCCCCTGGTTCTTGTTCAGGAAGATTTATCAGCCGAACTCCTTCCACCTCTTCGATGCTAGGACGTTCGATGAATTCGACTGGGATCGTCTGTCGGAGGTCTGGGTCCGAGGTCGAAGCGAGTGCTGCCAAGGCGTCGGCCGAGGTGTTTTCTCCTCGGGGGATTCGCGTGAGTTCGAACTCGTCGAACTTTTGCACCAACTCTGGGACCACCTTGAGATTAGCCCCCATTCGTCCATCCTTCGCCTCATATTCTCCGTTGAACTGGCATGCTACGAGCTGTGAATCACAAAAAGTCCTTATCTTTTGAACCCTGATTCCCTGCGCTAGTCGTATGCCGGTGATCAGTGCTTCGTATTCTGCTTCATTGTTCGAGGCGTGGAAGTTCAGGCGAAAAGACTGCTCTAATATTTCTCCTGTGGGAGAGGTGAGATGGATTCCTATCCCCGAGCCGTGTTTAGACGACGAGCCGTCGACGTGCAGTGTCCATACTTTGTCTAGAGTCGGCTCGTTTGTTGCTTCGGCCGGAAGTTCAATGAGAAAATCTACGAGCACCTGTGACTTTGCGGACGACCTGTTCCGATACTCGATGTCGTACTCGCTTAGCTCTATGGCCCACTTGGCGAGCCGAACGGATTGGCTCGGGCTGTGTAGGATCGAGCGCAGCGGAAGTGTAGCGAACACAACAATCGAATGTGATTGAAAATACGGTCGCAGTTTACGGGCCGAGACTACGACGGCTAGGGCGACCTTCTCGATCTGGGGGTAGCGGGTCTCGGCGTCGGTCAGTGTCTGGCTGATGTAGAAAATGGGTTTTTGCTCGGATCGTTCTTCTCGGATAAGTACTCCGCTTACAGCTGTAGCAGACACTGCGATGTAGAGGAAGAGCGGCTCTCCTTCGACTGGTTTTGCTAAGATCGGTGGACTCGCCAGATAATTCTTCAACTCCTGGAAAGCTGCTTTGCATCACTCGTCCCACTCAAATTTCTTGTTTCCTCGGAGGGTGTCGTAGAAGGGCAGGCACTTGTCTGTGGAGCGGGAAATAAACCTGTTTAGCGCGGCGACTCTTCTTGTGAGCCTCTGCACTTCGCGCTTCGTCCTTGGAGAGGGCATCTCAATTAATGCCTTGATCTGCTTGGGGTTTGCTTCTATGCCTCGGTGAGTTAGCAGATAGCCGAGGAATTCTCCCGAGGTGACAGCGAATCTGCACTTCGCCGGGTTTAATTTCATGTTGTGCTTGTTCAGTTGCTCGAAGCATTCCCGTAGATGCACGACATGGTCGTCCTCCTTGAGTGATTTGACTAACATGTCGTCGATGTATACTTCCATGGTTTTTCCAAGCTGAGCCGCGAACATTTTGTTGACGAGCCGTTGATACGTTGCTCCTGCGTTCTTGAGCCCGAACGGCATGACTTTGTAGCAGTATATCCCGCGATCAGTTATGAATGCCCTTTTTTCCCGATCATCAAGGTGCATCAGAATCTGATTGTAGCCAGAGAACGCGTCCATAAATGTTAACAGTCTATTTCCTGCAGTGGCTTCGACGAGCCGGTCGATGTGTGGCAAGGGAAAGCTGTCTTTTGGGCACGCCTTGTTGAGGTCAGTGAAATCCACACAGACCCGCCACTTGCCGTTCTTCTTCTTCACGACCACCGTATTTGCGAGCCAGTCCGGATATTTGGCCTCGACGATCGATCCTACTTTGAGTAACCTCTCGACTTCGTCGTTCACTGCTTTAGCTCGTTCGGGGCCGAGCTTCCTTCTTTTCTGCTTGACTGGTTTAAAGGTCGGATCCACATTCAGCTCGTGACAGGTTACGTCGATGCTTATGCCTGGCATATCTTCCGCTGTCCAGGCAAAAGTGTTGATGTTCTCCTTGAGGAGGGAAAGGAGTTCGCTTCTCTGAGGCTCTTTTAGTTTTGTTCATATTTTGACGCATTGCTCCGGACGCGCCTCGTCTATGCACACCGAGTCCACCGCGTCACATACCGGCTCGGCGCTTTTTTCGCGGCTCTCCGCGATCTGTAATTGCTATAAGAGTTTTGAGAGCTCGTTCGCGGGCTCCCGGTCTGTCTTCATCTTTTTGCGGTCTATGTCTGCTCGTGCATCAGTGACGGGGTTCCTCAGCTTGTGCTTGGCTAGGCAGCACATTCGTGACTCCTTTCTGATTCCCCCATATCGTTTTGACACCTGCTGGAGTTGGGAATTTGAGGCAGAGATGATAGGTGGAGGGTACCGCCCTCATCCCGTTGATCCACGGAGTTCCCATGATCACATTGTAGATTGTTGGGTGATCAGTGACGCAGAATTCGACGATCTTAGTGACTCCGCCAGCTACCGCAGGAAGCCTGATCGTTCCCATAGTCATCGTCGTTTCTCCTGAAAATCCAGTTAGAGGTTTGGGGATTGCTTCCACCTCGGAGAGGTCGATTCCCATTCTTCTGAGTGTTTTCCTGAAGATGACGTTCACTGAGCTTCCAGTATCGATGAGCACCCTTGCTACGTCATGATCCCTGATCGTTAACTCAATCACCAACGGATCGTTATGAGGTCGATCGATTCCTGCCGTTTCCTCCTCGGCGAAGGAGATCACTGTGTTTGGGATGTCGGTTGGTTCTGTCCAATTCTCCTTTGCTTCGGCTCGGCGCTGATAGGCTTTGATGGAGGACACGGTTTTTTGGTAGTATTGAGATCCAACCATGATCATATTCCTTTGCCTGGGCTCGGGTCGCTCTTCGGGTTCGCCTCTCCTGTCGCACTTGGAGTTATCGCCTTGTCGGGGAAGATTCGCGGGTTCCGCCGCGCCGCTCGGCTCGGCTCTTTCTTGTGGTTCATTAGGGACGAGGTCTTTGAGGTTGACCGCGTTTTGGAGCTCTCCCGCTGCCATCTTAGCCGCGAGTTTCGCTCTTAGGGTTTGGCATTGTGCCGTTGAGTGCTCGTAGGTCTGGTGATACTCATAGAAAGCCTTCTCGTCGTAGTTGGCGGATTTTCGCACCCAAGTGTTGTTGCTCGGCTCTCCTCTTCCGCGTCCGGTGCCTACCTGATAGTTATGGGCACCTCCGCTTCTTGTTTCATCCGAGCTCTGCGTTGTTGTGTTGTTCGATGGGTTGCCCTTCTTCGCGGGGCGCGGCAAAATTGAGCTTCGGATTGGTGCTTTCGTTGCTTCGTACTGCTCATCCAAGTTTTTCATTTCCTCCTCGTTTACGACGAAGTCTGATGACCGGTGCAAAGCGTCTTGAATTGTTTGCGGCGTGTTGAGAGCCATCTCCCGTCGGAACTCGGATTTGTACCACAAAGATCGTTTCAGAGCCTCGAGCGCGACCTTGTCACTTATCCCTTCTATTTTGGACACGGCTGCCTTGAATCTTGCCATGTAATCCCGAAGTGGTTCGTTTGGTCCTTGGGATAATGTCCACAGGTCGGCATCAGACGTTCCTCTGTCCATGAACATCGAGTATTGTTTGAGGAACAAGGCGGAGAGCTGTTGAAAACTGCCGATTGAATTGCGCTCCTGCCTCGAAAATCATTTGAGTGCGGCTCCCTTAAGATGCTCCACGAAGAGCAGGCAGTATCCGGCATCTACTTCACGCTCGGTGAGTTTAGCAGCGTTCTTTGTGAAGGCTCGTCCCATTGCTATCCGAAACGAGCCGGTTTGTTGCGGATTCATGGTAGTGCCGAGGCGAGCTCTTCTTGACTTATTTGCCGAGCCGGTTTGTTGCGGATTCATGGTCCCGTCGTTCTGCTGGGCGTCCACATCGATCGCATTGTTTTCTTCTTCGCCGGCTCGTCGCCTTGAGTTTCGGCGGAGAGGGGGCGGCTCGGTCATGTTGAATCGGGTCACCGCGGGAGTCTGTTCGTCGAGGAGACGAGACATTGGAGGAGCCGAGGGGTTTCTTGCGCCGCTCCCTGAGGCTTCTGTAGGTGTTGAGAAATCAAAGGTCGGGAATTCCTGCTCTCCAAGTTGGGCGTAGTCGCTCAGCCGCCATTGCGTCGAGCCTCTCCGTAATCGTCTCGTTTCTTTTGTCCTGCTCGTCGATTTTCTTCATCAACGTAGCCATCATGTTTCGGTCGTCGCCGTCGTTGTGCCTGATGCTGGAGCGTCTTTCTCCGTGCGGTTATCGTTGTTGTTGTTATCGTCGAGGGTGTTGCTCACCATGTTCTTCGGATCTTAAAGTCTTGTCGATTTAGAGTAAGAAAGTTTCGATTCCCCACAGACGGCGGCAAATGGTGTGAGCCAAAACTCGCACAACCAGAAATTTGTTTAAAGAAAAATAAGGGATCGGAAACTTCTAGGGTTTATCGTCAAGAACAGTAAGATCGAAAGAAAGTTTTTTTTTGCTGTAAAAGTGTTTCGCTCTTATTGCTTAGGGTTGCCAAAAGTTACAGAATGAATTGTATACATCGTCTATTTATACTTATTCTCTGAACCGCCTAGCCGAGAATCTCGGGAGAGATTTTTGGAATATTTCCTTATCGCCTCGTGCGGCTCACCGCCTTTGTATTTTGCCTAGGGTTTCTATGGGCTTCGTTTCTCAAGGCCTTGGTTCGGCCCATCTGAACTTCTCCACGGCTCGGCCCACTTGCCATTTGAGTCGAGACATGATTTGGTCCACCTCACCGAGGCGCGGCTCGGCCCAAGCATGTTGAAGTGCGGCTCGGCCCATTTCTCATGATACGGCTCGACCCATCTATCTTTCTTCACGGCTCTCCCCATTGGTCTATCTTCACGGCTCTCCCACTTGGTGACCACAGCTCTCCCACTTGTCTTGGTGACCACGGCTCTCCCACTTGTCTTGGTGACCACGGCTCTCCCACTTGTCTTTCTTCTATACTTAGTTATTTTGAGATGGTTTTATCTACTTGGGGTGAAAACTGACCCCAACATCGCACAAAGGGCAGAGATGTCTTCTCACATGGTAAAAGTATACCAATAGCAAGAAGTATATTTCTCTGTAATAAAAAAGACATAAAGTGCCTTTTTTATAATTGTTTCTATTTATATTCTAAATTATACAAATTAATAATTAATTTATTCACTTTTTTTTTTAATTTTAATGTTGTATCTATTTATTTTCTCTATTTTCTATTTAGGATATACTAATATTAAAATTTACAAAATAGTGACATAAATACATTCAAAGATAGTGATTAAGAGCAATAAAAATAATTTAATATATTCAAAAACATAAGACTATAATATTATTACAAAAAGTAATAAATTGATTAATAAATTTTAAGTCAAAATAACTTCATTAACATCATTTATTTCATATATGTAAAAGAAAGGTCTCTCCTTATTGGGCCACTTGACACTCTTATTTAAATAAATAAAAATTCATCAACCACATAATCACAAACATATATAAACTATATTTATATATTGAATATCATATATTTAAAAAATGAAAGAAAACAGTAACTCAATTAATATGATTTTCAATAGTTACTAGATTTAATGAAAAAATTAATCACCCCATGATGTATAGGTCAATTCAACAATATTTAAATAAATCAACATAATTCTCTTTTAAACGGTTTTTAGAAAGTAAATTGCCACAATTGAAAGTTGTTTAACTCCTTTTAGGTCAAATTTATTCTTCTTGATGATGGGTATTCACTCCTATTGATGAGTATGTTTTATGATGACTAAGAAATGTAACTCCCAAATTAAATTATTTTTAGGTTACATATGTCATCAATCATCATTCATATAATAATCACTTTCTACTCATCCTATAAATAATCATTCTCTCACTTTTTTCAACCATATCTCAAATCTTGAAATATATTTAGCAGGTTATGTTCTTGCATGGTTTGAAAATCAATATAGACATATTGATGGTAAGAGTTTGTTTCTAAATTTTCTATTAGAACACATTATTTCAATTTTAATTTTGTTTCTTACGTGCTACATATTTTACTTCCATATGTATAATTAGAAATAATAATTCAATTTAATAAAAAGAATAAATTTATTCCATATTTTACTTCCATATGTATAATTTAATTTTGTCAAAACTTATCTGTCCCACATCGGTTAGGAGAACTTGAGAGGAGAGTATTGCTCCTCTATAAAATAAACTCATCATTGTTAATAATCGTAAGATTTTATTAACTTCAACCAAAATCTTCGACATAAAAATTATATTTTTAATAATAATTCTAGTTAATTATTGTATGAGAGTTCATAAAATATATTTATTAATAAAAAAATGGATTTTATATAAATTTTAAAAATAAATTAAAATTTATATCAAAATAGCATTTTTAACATCAATTATTTATAATTGATACAAATATTAATATCATTTATAATAACTGATGTAAAATTTAATATAACTTAAAATAATTGACATATATTGATATCAATTATTCTAATTGATGCAAATATTTAAAATATTTACATCAGTTATTAACGAACTGATATAAAGTATTTGCATCACCACTTTCAGAATCATTTTTTTAAATGATGTAAAATTCTTTTGCATCAGTTATAAATAATACAAATAAATAATATAAATGATGTATTATGATGTTTTTTTTGTAGTGAAACCACCTAATTTGTTTAATTAGACTAATTTTAATAACTTTTCCAAAAACTATTACAAACATATAAATCAAATTATTAAATACAAAAATGATTCAAAATAATAACTACAATGACATTTACTCATATTAATCATAAAAATAGTTTTTGTAAGTACAATTATTTCATTTAAACTACACATTAAAACATATGAAATTATTCAACTCATGAAAACAAAATACATAACATCGATGACATTTTTCTCTAGCAAAACAATATGAAAATAATTTGATTTCAAGTTATCTTTAACAATAATGTAGCAAAATTGACAAATTAAATGTTGTATTTATATTTATAATTATACAAATTAATAATTAATTTATTCCCTTTTTGTAAATTTTAATGTTGAATCTCTTTTAAATTTTAATTTTAATGTAAACAATTATATTTGAATACAAGTAGTGTCTATTTTAGCATTTAGAATATCAAAATTAATTTGATATGATCCTGAAGAGCATCAAGAAAAATCAACAAGAGTTTTGGGCAAGGAGAAGACCCTTGTGATTTGTTCAGTACAAACGAAGGCTAAGATCAATTATTCCAGACCAACGACCACTTGGAAAACATTCTCAGCTCATCCAGAGAGCACCTCGAAGTGGAATCGATTCAATTGGAGTTCAGATCAAGGAGTTATTAATTTTACAAGTCAGACGAACTCGAGCTTAGTCGATTTGGACCTGCGCGCAATCAAAGGAGGATTCCGGCCAAGACAGAAGGAATCAAGCAATGAATAAACATTTTCTGGATTCTTGATCCATTCCAGAATCACGTCGAATTGGATTCGTATCAATACCGGTTCACAATTAAGAGATATGGATTTTACAAACCAGTGGATCTGCTTCAGGCCCGATTGTGCGTCTATGCAAAGATCAAGTCACACAGTCCAACTCAGAATAGATTTCGACATAAAACCACTTGGAGAAGCTCAATGGATCTCTTGTGGTTCTAACAAGCCCAATAACAGGAGAAATGGATATCAGATCACGAAGATACACTCCATTTTCCAAAATGGGTCGACATGAAGAGTTTCAGGCCCAAAACAAATGATCTAATTTTACGGCCCAAGAGAAATGACGAAAATTGAAGATCAAGAAGCATTTATCTTTCTCTACATGCATTGGTTATGTTTAATTCTCATTTCCCTAGGTTGAGTGCATGTAGAGTAGCTTTTATTGTTTAGTTTTCTCTTCAAGTTTCTCTTTTCTATTTAAACTCACGTAATATCATTTGAGAAAATAAGTTTTATGTTGTGAAAAATTAGAAACTTTATTAATCACTGGAATGTATATATAGAGTACATAGGGAATCTAGGTTAAGTACAATGCCCTGATGGGCCTAATGGGCCGGTATAAGAGTCCATATATGATATGTGTTATAACACTCCCCCTTGGACGAGTGAACCGGGCCAGCTACTCAATCGGGATCTCGATAATGCGCTGGGGAATGTTGCCTCATTAAAACCTTACCAGGAAAAACCCAGTGGGACAAAACCATGGTGAAGGAAAAAGAGTACAACACGCATTACTCCCCCTGATTGTAGCATCACTGCAGATCTCTAAGTCTATACATTCCTATCTGTTTGACGAGCTTCCGGTGTGTTGAAGTAGGCAATGATTTGGTGAAGAGGTCAGCTGAATTCTCACTGGATCGGACCTGCTGAACGCTGAGAGTGCCGTCCTTCTGCCAGTCTGAGGTTGAGAAGAACTTCGGTAGAATGTGCTTCGTCCGATCTCCTTTGATATATCCTTCCTTGAGCTGAGCTATGCATGCCGCGTTGTCTTCATACATCACCGTGGGCTGTGTGTCTTCGTCCATACCACAATCTCTGCGGATGTGCTGAGTCATGGAGCGCAGCCAGACGCATTCCCTACTAGCCTCATGAATGGCTAGGATTTCAGCATGGTTTGATGAAGTGGCAGTGAGTGTCTGCTTCATTGATCTCCAAGAGATGGCTGTTCCTCCATGCGTAAAAACGTAGCCAGTTTGAGACTTGGCAGTGTGCGGATCTGATAGATATCCTGCATCGGCGAAGCCGACTAACCCATCTTTATTTTGGTTAGTATAGAAGAGTCCTAAGTCTTGAGTACCTCGAAGGTATCTTAGGAGATGTTTTATACCGTTCCAGTGCCTCTGAGTTGGGGATGAACTATATCGAGCGAGGAGGTTCACGGCGAAACATATGTCTGGTCTAGTGTGACTAGCCAGGTACATTAACGCTCCTACAGCACTGAGGTATGGCTTTTCAGGACCAAGGATTTCTTCATCATCCTTTTTGGGACCAAGAGGGTCATCACTTAAGCTTCTAACTACCATTGGGCTGGTCAATGGGTGAGCTTGGTCCATATTAAATCGCTTGAGTACCTTTTTGATATAAGCTGATTGATGCACAAGGATTCCTCCTTTGATGTACTCAAGTTGTAATCCCAAACAGTACTTTGTTTTGCCTAGGTCTTTCATTTCGAATTCTGCTTTTAAGCAGTCGACTGTTTGGGAGATCTCACCAGATGTTCCGAGGATGTTTAGATCATCCACGTATACTGCTATGATTACAAATCCTTTGTTTGAGTACTTCTTGATGAAGATGCATGGACTGATGGGGTCATTTTTGTAGCCTTCTTTGATGAGGTAATCGCTGAGGCGGTTGTACCACATACGCCCACTTTGTTTCAGTCCATACAAGGATTTGTTCAGCCTGATGCAGTATTGATCTCGAGATGCATTTTTGTCTTTTAGTTCAATGCCATCTGGGAGTCTCATATATATTTCGTTGTCCAGGGGCCCATAGAGATATGCGGTTATAACATCCATTAACCGCAGATCAAGATTTTCTCTTATGGCCAGACTTATGAGGAATCGGAATGTTGTTGCATCCACCACTGGAGAATAAGTCTCCTCATAATCGATTCCGGGTCTCTGTGAGAATCCTTGTGCTACAAGCCGTGCTTTGTATCGAACGACTTCACCGAGTTCGTTCCTTTTGCGCACAAAGACCCATTTGTGGCCCACTGGCTTGATGTGTGATGGGGTCCGGATGATCGGACCGAACACGTTTCTGAGTTTGAGACTCTTTAAATCCACGTTTATGGCTTCTTTCCATTTTAGCCAATCTGTTCGATGTGTACACTGTGTTATTGACGTGGGTTCTAGATCCTCTTGCGTGAGCGCAACATCAAGTGCTACTTTGTATGCAAAGAGTGCATTTAAGTCGACTTCTTTTCGATTCCATTGTATTCCGGACATATTGTAATTGATGGAGATCTCATTGTTATCTTCTGAACCTGGAGATTCGGCGTCCCGAACTTCCATTGAGGGTTCATTAGATTGAGTCTCAGCCGGGGCTATGTCTGATATTGCAGGAATCCCGGTTTCGGTTATTGCACCTTTCTTTGATTTCCGGGGATTCTTATCTTTGGAACCGAGAGGTCTGCCCCGTTTGAGACGTGGTGCAGACTCTGTAGCAACTTGGGTCTGTCCCGTTGGGACAGCTATTCGTACTGGTGCATTACAAGCTGGGATGTACGATTTGGTTACTTTGGTCGGGTCAGCAAAGGAATCTGGCAATTGATTAGCTAGCTTTTGATAATGAATAATCTTTTGGATCTCTGAATCACATTCTAGAGTCCGAGGATCTTGCCAATTTAATGATGTTTGATTCCATGAAAGATCTTTGAGCAGCTTGTTTGTCTCACCACCTAAAGAGGGATATACCGATTCATCGAATTGGCAATCCGCATATCTGGCCTTGAAGAGATCTCCAGTGGTTGGCTCGAGATATCTTATGATGGTGGGAGAGTCAAAACCAACATATATTCCCATCATTCTTTGAGGTCCCATTTTGGTTCGATGTGGTGGAGCAATGGGTACATATACTGAACACCCAAATGTTTTGAGATGGGAGATGTCTAGCTCATGACCCGAGAGTAGTTGGGATGGGGAATATTTGTGTTCACTAGATGGCCGGATGCGTATGAGTTCAGCAGCATGTAATACTGCATGTCCCCATGCTGAGGCCGGGAGCTTTGATCTCATGAGTAATGGTCGGGCTATCCATTGAATGCGTTTAATGAATGATTCAGCCAATCCATTTTGAGTATGGACATGTGCTACAGGATGTTCCACGGTTACCCCCATGGCCATACAGTAGTCATTAAACGCTTGTGAGGTAAATTCACCAGCATTGTCAAGGCGGATAGTCTTTAGTGGGAAGTCAGGGAAATGGGCCCGCAATTTGATGATTTGGGCCAAGAACCTAGCGAAGGCTTGGTTCCGAGAGGACAAGAGACAAACATATGACCAACGGGTCGATGCGTCTATAAGGACCATGAAGTACCGGAATGGTCCGGAAGATGGATGTATAGGTCCACAGATATCGCCCTGGATTCTTTCTAGGAAATGAAGTGTTTGTTTAGAGATTTTAACTGGTGAAGGCCGAGTGATCAATTTGCCTTGAGAACAAGCTGTGCACATGAGGTGTTGAGGATAAGCTCGGTTTTCTTTGAGGGTATGCCCTTGAGAGTTTTGAATTAGTTTACGCATTATATTTGCACCGGGATGACCGAGCCGGTCGTGCCAAATAGTATAATCAGTAAACCGGGCTTTGAGAGTGGTATTAGCTTCAATCATACTGACTTTAGCATGGTAAAGTCCAGTAGAGAGCGCGGGTATGGTTTCGAGGATTTGTTTATGGCCGTCTACGGTTTTAGTGACTAGGAGGGATTCTTTGTTCCCAAGGTCTTCTATGTGGAAACCATTCTGTCTTATATCCTTGAAGCTCAGAAGATTTCTCTTCGAACTAGGAGAATATAGAGCATCTGGTATTTCAAGTTGTGTGCCATTTGATAGCAACACATAGGCATGGCCATATCCTTCGATAAGGTTTGAGGGACCCGCGATGGTGCTAATATTTGCGGTTTGATAGGTTAGGTTTATGAAGTAACTTTTGTTTCTTAAGATAGTGTGGCTGGATCCACTATCTACGACTATGGTTTCCATTTGCTGGTGTGCTTTTTCACCTTTGGATTTCTGACAGGCTAATGAAACTGGGAGCTAATAGACCTCAGTTAGCCGCTACAAATTCCAAGGATTGATCACCAAAACTGGAGAAGCTGCTGGTTGAAGAAGGAAAAACTTGGATCTGGTTTTTTTTTTTTCGGTTGATCGTCGTGTACTGTAAGTGTGCGTGAGGGCGCGTCCGACGTTGTATCGACAAACGGTTTTCACCAGTAGATTCGTCTCGTCGAGGGCTTCGATTTGATATGTAGATCGTCTTCTGGTTCCTCACGGTTTGGAAGATATGCGTCTTTTAAGTTTCGACTTGCTTTTAGGGTTTTGGTGGTGGCCGGATTTATTAGGGTTTTTCGCTCAGAGATTCTTATCGTGCTGATAACGTGTTGTGAAAACTTAGAAACTTTATTAATCACTGGAATGTATATATAGAGTACATAGGGAATCTAGGTTAAGTACAATGCCCTGATGGGCCTAATGGGCCGGTATAAGAGTCCATATATGATATGTGTTATAACATTTTAATCATTATTTTTGGAAACCTTTGAGAGTGATTCTCATTCTTCTTTTGATCATGGTGTGTAATATCCATTGATCAACCCACGGTGTGTCATATCCGTGGATGGCTTATCAAACGGTTTTCCATCCCCGTTTGTGGCGCCTTCGTTCCATCGATCTGTCTTGGTGTGTCATATCCAAGGGATCACCTGGTAAATCAGAAGTCTTCCGCAGCTTCTGTGCGACCATTCGCTCCACATCCTTGTTCATTGAGACTTCATGGTTTCTTTGATGCAAAGCTTATCTTCTACCAACTTCTGAGTGCCGATCTTTGGGAAGATCACATCATAATTCATAAAGGTTATTTATTTTCTCTATTTTCTATGTAGAATTTTAATTACTAATATTAAAATTCACAAAGTAGTGACATAAATACATTCAATGATAGTGATTAAGAGCAATAAAATCAATTTAATATATTCAAAAACATTAGACTATAAGATTATTACAAAAAGTAATAAAAAATTGATTAAATAAAATTTAAGTCAAAATACATTCATTAATGTCATTTATTTGTACATCTTATTTTTTTTGTTTTTTCATTAATAGACATCTATTATATTTTTAAATTCTCTCTGAGAGCATAATCAAGACAAAATTTATTACATTATTCTCCGCATTATTAAGGATTACTGTACATGCAATTGAAATTTGTTTCTACCAGAAATTTAGAAATCTGCCGCCCTACATATTGGACAATTTTTCTTTGTATATAGTCAGTTAACAATACAATTGATAGTGGTAGATGTGATGACATGGTAGTATATCTTATCTTCCTTTAAATGTTTGTAGACAGATTGGGCACTCCTCATTTTTCTCTTCAAATGTTGGAATCCTTTTTTCCATCTCGAGGTTGGCTATGAGAATGTCTGTGTCTATCCTTGACCTTGGCTATGTTGGAGTCACAGAGCTTGAAGTGTGGGTTGCTGCGGGTGACATCAAACCCACTTATAGCATAGATTCCTCCCTCGTGCATAAGGTGATTTAAGGTGTTAAGGTGGTGGACAGTAATTGAGCCTTGGATAAGAATTGACTGCCATGACAATGACAGAGCTTGGTTAGATGGAGTATTATTATTCCAAAAAATCCCAGACATACACTTCTTTGCTCATGGAGCCGATTTGATACTACAAAGTCTAGTAATTAACCCAAACGACATTGAAAAGAAGCGACCACCAAAATAATCTCCCAAATTTTGAACATAATAGGAGAAACCTTAAAGTTGGAATTCACCTTCTTATCTAGGAGGAGCATGTCAATACCCATGAGCTTTCCACTTTTCTTAATGTTGCGGGCCTCCCAAAACCGAAGCAGCCTTGCGACAACTGGCTGGACACCACGGTCAGCTTTCAAGTCACCAAAAAGAAATGGAGAGCTGCCCATATATGTCTGAATTTGAGCTGGTGAGATAAGTTTTTGGTAGGTTAGAATTTGTTGTTTGGAGTGATTTTAAAAGGATAAGAGTGTATAGAGCCCTATTTTTACGATGAATTTGGTGATGCAGCATTAGTTTTGAGAGTTGAAGGAGATGATTAATTGGTACGGCAGTTACGGAATTTGATGTTATTGAGGTCGTAATGGTGAAAAAATAGTGGTTATTGTATGGAAAAAAAAGTAACGGGTTAGACATTGAATGGAGAAATGGAGTAGAGAATAGGTGAGGGTGCTGCAAATTAGAAAATTCATTCTGCAGAGAAAGAGAGGAAGGAGGCGAAGAGTTCGAGGTGAAGGTGGATCTCTGTGTGGCCTAATTCTTATTGGGTTTAAATAATCATTTCTAGCAGAAAATAGTTGGACCATGCTTAGGTATAAGTTTGGCCCAATGTTAAGGTCGGTCAAGCGAGTTTAGAAAAAAATTTTTAGGTGCTGATGTGTCACCAAAATAGAGAGAGTTAAAATGACATGGCATCATGAGAAGAGGGAATATTTTAATTTTTCTATATATATATATATATATATAGATATAATTGTAACTCTTTTTTCTTTTTTTTTTTCAACGCTGATTGTATTATGAATGCCAAAGGCAGAAGGGAAAGACATAACTTAGCACCAATAGGTACTTTACAAAAACAATGGTTAAGACCATCGAGGAAAAAAACAGAGGGTAAAAAACCAAAATCCAAGGTACAAATGGAAATACCATTCTCTCACTTCTGGTGATTGCTTGAACCTTCATTCTGTCTTCATCCCGAGACACCATCTCGTGAGAGTGCATTCTGCAGCCAGGAAGGGCTTCCTCTCGCTATGTAAGATTGGTACCAACGTTCCTGGGTCACACTGGAGGCAATTGCCGTAGCAATAAAGTTTGAGCTAGCCGACACATATTCCAGACTCCACTCTTTAAGTAGTTAACAAAATTAAAATTATTCATAAATGTCACTCATTTAGCCATAATTGTGATGATAAAACTTCCCTATAAATAGTAAAGCACACTCCTCATTAACCATCCTATTCCAAGTACCACAATTTTAATCGATCTTTTTATATCATCTTTGTTTTTTTAGCTAATGGTGTCTTAATTCCTAATTTTCTCTTATGTCACTTTTGTAGGTTTGGAAGCAAACATAGATTTCAAAATTTCAATCCAGAATCCCATATGCCAATGATATGTACTATGGTTATAAGAGATGTATTTCAAGTCCCACAAAATTCTATAAATTCTTTTATATAATCTTTTTCAATTAATGGGGTTTTATTTTTTTTTGTCACTTTTGTAGGTTTGGAAGCAAACATAGATTTTGAATTTTCAATCAAGATGATCATATGCAACTACGGTTATAAGAGGTGTATTTCAAGTCCCAAAAAAATTTATATTCTTTTATATCATCTTTTTTAAAAAAAAAAAAATTAATGGTGTTTATCGTTTTTACTTAAAGTAATATATGATGTTTCTAACTATAATGGTTGTTCATATTTTTAATTAAATCTTAATGGCTGAACAACCTATTTTGTAATGTCTAAACCCTAATATTTTTTACACTTCTTATAAATAGCAAATATTTTTCTTCTACCATACCACATCACACACAATTTTACAGATATTTTTAATTATTTAATAAATATATTTGAGAGTATCTAACCTTATGTTTTGTATATGTTTGGAAAGCTTAGAATCACACATAATTATGTTTTTTTATAATTTAACAATTTTCTTTCTGATAATAAATTAATAATAGTAGCAGACAATTAACACATATTGGATTATTGTTTGGATAGGTGTAAGAAAATAAAGAGGAGATTATGATGAAGTGGAGAGAGAGAAGTCTGATAACTAAAAAACATTATTGAAACACAACCCACACATCGCATGGGCAACAAAACAAGTAATAAAAGTCAGCAGCTTACAACTATATCATATTATTATCGACAGTTACGACTGAAACATATACTTGACAAAATTCTTATAAAAAAAGTATATTTGACAACAGCATATATTCAATTACATTTTTCAAAATACCATACACTACTGAAATTTTCCTACATAAACTACAAACTAATGGACCATTAGTGAAAAACTGAAATGTTAAAACATATACATAAAATTAAACAAATTCAAAAAAAAATTTCAAATAAAATTCTTATAGTAACTTAATTTCAAAATACAACTCCATGAGTTTCATCTCCATAAATAGTTACTTTTTCAAATTTCACTTTCATTTCTCGCATCTTATAATTTTCGTAGTTTCTTTATAATTTGATAGAATGATAACTGTGAAAACTGAACTTAAAACTTTTCTATGGTTTAAACCAATAGGATTGAAAATTATATAAGTGTAATATTGTGTTTACTAATATGTATGTATAATGTATATGTTCAGGTACTTCAGCTTTTCGATTTTGAATAATAGTTAGTATGATGGGATATCAACAATTATGGAAAACAAGTTTTGAATAATAGTTAGAACATCATTACAACTTTTTATTATATGATATATACAATTCACAACACAAATATTTTTTTACAAGTATAAAAAATAAGTGTAACAATTCGCGCATCGCGCGAGATATCATCTAGTACACATAGAAAACAGAACATAAAATATGTAATGAAAAGACAATTTTGGCATTTTAAATTTAATTAAATGAATAGTTACGTGACCACATAGATTAAATGGTCATTTGATAACACCGGATTTTGACCATTTTTATGGATCACTTTAATATCTTTTACAGGTGTTTTTACTCCATTTCCAAAGGTTTTCAAAGGATTTCTATGTTTTCGGATTTTAAAAGACTTTTCAGGTAATTTGAGATAAAGAGGCACAAATTGGAACAAAAAGACTCTTTTGGATAAATGCAGACCGTCAGAACTCTCATAGAGAGACGAAGACCTTCTCACCGTCTGATCACCCTCAAAATTGGACAACTTATAGAAGAATCAACCAGCTTTCAAATGCACTTGGTTTGGAGACATTCCAACGGTTGGATCTCAAGATATTCCATTAGCCCCAGAGCCACTCGAAGACGGCCAGCAAGTCACGCGACCGCGGCCAACAGCCCATTTCCCACGGTCAGAAGCCTCCCGACCGCGGCCAACCACCTATTTCCCGCAGTCACGTCACTCCCGACCGCGGCCGTCAAACTCCGATCTAAAGCCCATATTTCTGAAGCCCAAAGTCATTCTCAGCCTCAATTCCGGAACCCTAGAGACCATGGAGTATTGAAGACTATAAATACTTGTCATTTAGGTCGTTTTTATGGAGAACCCTTCATACTTTACAGAAACCTTTTTCCTTTAGCCGTTTTTATGCGATTTTTGTAGAAGATTGTTCAAGTCCGAGTTCTTCAATAGAGAAGCTTTCTTCATCTCTTTTCTTTACTGTTTTTGATTACTTTTATTAAAACCAATGATGATGTCGACCTCAGCCATGTCTGAGTAGATCCCGAGTTGGGCTTAGGGTTCCCGAAAGGGGCTCTCATAATCGATTAAGACATCTATGTTTATAGATCTCGGATTTTAACTTTGTTCTCTGTTTATTCTTGTTCTTATTGCATGTATGCTTGATTGATCACCTAGTATCTGATCTAGATAGTTAGTGTTACGAAAGTTTTCATTAAGTATCAACCCTAGAATGAAACAGGCGATTTTTCCGTAGGAGTGGAAACCTACCTGCGGCGAGATCGTGAGTATTGACGAGTCTTGTGCAGCTGTTGCGTTCTCTCCCTTCCAGGGCCAGAGTGGAAACCTACTGGTCAGGGTTGCGAGAAACAGTTGGTTATGATCACGACAGTGACGTAGTCATACCGCCGTACTCTAGCTCTAAAACCCTATATATCGATATCCGTCAATCCCAATCTATCTACCCTAGTGTCAAAACTGATTATGATCCCTTAGAGTTCCCAAAAGCTCAGCGTTTTTAGCCATAGTATACAAACCAATCGATTTTTACTTGCTTATTTACATCTGCATTTCAATTGCTTTAGTTCGATATTTTACTTGTTTTACTTGCTCTCCATTCGATTTTTCTACTTGCTTTCTAGGATAGATTTATTTGCTTTCTTTAAGTTTTAGTTTAATTCGTGATAAACAACCAACCTTTAAAACAAATCTAGTCTAGACATAAAGTTAAAAACCATAGAAGAATACCAGGCACACAAATATCTGTGGATTCGATCCCTAAATACTACAACTGATTAGCTGTGCACTTGCGGCTTTCATTTGTTTTTGTTAAGGGTAAAACTTGTTCCCTCACGCAGTTGACACGACATCATCATTCAGTGTATTAAATGTTTCTCCCATATTTGTTTGGATAGTCAATTGACCAAATTTTTATTCATTTAATAAGTCTCGCGTCAAACTCTGTGTAATCGCTCGAGCTGCTTTGCCCCTATTGGTTTGAGTTCAGAACAATTAGCAAAACCACGACTTAGCTGGGAGATGTATTCTGTGTATGGACGATATCGAGGCCAGTCCAGAGGTTTTGAAATTGCCTCTACTACTGAGGATCAATCTGAGGCAATCAAAATCTCGGAGAAAAGCAGATCACGCAGACTCTGTAATGTCCATATAAGGCAACAAAACTCTGCAATGATCCTACTGCTTGAAGGAGTAAAGGCTTCTCAAGCGTGGAATAATATAATGTATTTCTTATTAGCAATACATAAATACATGTATCTATCAATTAATTGACCAAATGAAGAATCTACATAACATAAAATAATGTTCGTAATTTTAGATATGCCAGTATATCTTTCACTGAATATTTTTTTCCTACTAATTTTTTAATATAACTAAAAATTCCATATATAAATAAATTAATTTGATTAATTAAAAATCAATTGTCTTACCAACTGTCTATATAATTTGAAAAAATAGTTATATATTTATCAAATCTATTGCGTAGTTAATTTTTTTTCTTAAAATTTATCATTAATAAACTATTTTTCGATACAAAATTTAATAAACTTAATAATTTTTTTTTTCAATTTTATAAATTTATTAATTTATAAAAAATAATAGGAAAAACATATTACTGGATCAAAGTCTACAACATTTTTTCTTTTAGTAGTATTAAAAAATTAGTAGGAAAAAAACATTCAATGAAAGATATACTGACATATCTGGAAATATAAATATTCTATTATTTTGGGTCGATTCTTCATTTGGTCAATTGAATGATAAATACATGTATTTATGTATTGCTAATAAGAAATACAATATAAAAAAATCTATTCAAATATAATTAGTTTTGGAAATAGCATTTTCTTTTTACAATTCAAGCTATCGATTAAATCTTTATATATGTTTATATGAAAATAGGCTCGGTCTTGAAGTGAAAGAAATAAAATTATTACTTTGACCCTCAGACTTTTAAATATTTTTGTGAACCCCATTATCTAATTAAGATCTGGTTAAAATTATGGTATAGTGTGTTAATTTTCGAGTTTGTGTCTGGTTATTTGCCACAAAAATACTCAGGTGTTACCTGTATTGATAAGAAATGTGTTTGGCTTGGCACATTCCAAATTAGAATATCTATGTCATTTTAGGGTTTTCTACACATACAATATCAATTTATATAAATGTTTCTTTTATAGTATTCAATAAGAGTATTCAATCCCAAACAAACACCATGTATAACTTGATACACATTACAATACGCAAATGCATACCTTACTATGCTTTAAAATTTGTTTTAAAAAAAATTTGATGTATTTCATTCAACAACTACTTATTCTATTATATCTTAGATAATATTTTAGGGGTTTTGATAGTACTTTTTTATAGATATGTTTTTAACCCTAAAGATTTATCAAGGTATTTTTGAGAATTGATGAAAGGACATAAAACAGAAACTCCCTTATATATCATAGATTTAATGTGTTTATGAATTTCAATTTTTTTGTTGTTGTAAGATTTTGAAACTAAACGATTAAAATTGATATTATTTCGTTATATTTTTTTTAGTATCCATACATAGATAGATCACTAACATATTTGATAAGCCATTGTTCTTGTTTAAGTAGCCAATCTATGTACATATGATGATTATGGATATGCACATATACAAATTGAAGATACTTTATATATGTGAAAAAACATTATCAATTTTATTGGTTATTATCATATATATATATATATATATATATAATTCTGAATTGGCCATTCTCACAATCTTCATGGTTTTAGTGAGTCAATACAGATCAATGCTTTAATGCAACTCAAACACGCCAAGAGTATGGTTTTGATCTAGCATGCCTGACTAGCTTTAGTGTTGAATCATTGCAAGAGACCATTACGTAATTATAATATAGACTTAGTAACCACACATTTTATGAATGATACTTTATTCAGTAACCACATATTTTATGAATGAGACTTAATTTAGGAAAATTTGAGGTCTTCTAAAAGCATAGATAAATTAGCTAGCATGTTTGGTTTCAAAAATAAATTAAAAAGCTAGTATTTTTTAAAAGTATATCGATCTGTAGACTTGTATATATTGATCTATAGAACTGTATATATTCTTCATCTCTTTTCAACATGTTATTTCATTATTAATATGGACTTCTGTAAAAGAAATATAATCAGTTATATAGACACCATGATACTTCATAATTTATGATGTTAAAAGAAACATACACAGTTTGCTAATATGTTTTTATTAATTCTTAATAAGCATACTCAACACAAACATATACATATATCTATATATAATTTGTACACATTGATATATTTTCGTAAACATTAATTGCTTGCGTCTGCGCCGCTAGAGAGTTGAGAAAGACTATGAATCTTGATTTACTTCATCCATCTAGAGAACTATAATACAGATATGAAGCAACAAAATTCATAAAAGTATCTTATTTCCAGAACCAAGAGAAAAACAATCTCTTCTTACATCCAAAAATAAAGATATTAGCAGAGAATAAAATCGATGAAAAATAAAAATAAAAAAATATCCAGAAAATTTATATAATTCTCAGTTTTTTTACAAGACCTTTTTTGTTAAGAAAACTATGTTTCAACATATTTGATATAGATTTTTTTCATGTTAGAATATAATTAATCAAAAACTAAAGAACAAAAAGTCTCGTAAAGCAAACACAGAGGAACAAGCAACCATATAAAGAAAGCATCAGTCTCCAATGATTCCTACATGCTTCCACTCGTAATGCTTTTCGCGATGTCCCAAGTGATCTAATTAGATTTTAGAGTTTTCATAATAAAGAAGATACAGTTAAACACATATACTAGGATCTAAATGTTTGCTGTTAAGGAGCTATTAAAAATAGAGTAAACCCTAATTTATATTTCACATAGATTAAAAAATATTTTATATATACCAAAATCTATATATTCTATAAATTACAACATTTAAATGGTGATCACCTGCCTTAAAAACATTCATAATATTTTTGCCTAACAGATAAATTAGACATTTGATTAGAAAATTTATTTTGAAATTTATGTAAAACTTAGTAGCAAATTTGGTAATATATTAGGTAGTCACCAGTACCCTAGATTCTAACTTCAATATCTTAGGTAAACTTAAACTATAAAAAAACTAAAGTGCATTTTGCACTTTCGAATATATTTTGTTTTACTTATTAGACTGTGAACGTCTATTCTCAAAACGCTACAAAATCATATATTATTAAATAAAAATGACACATATCACAAATTCATAAAATAAAAAATCATAATTATTCAGATAATAAAATAAAATCACAATAATATTAAAAACAGCAACAAAAAATTAATCGCAAAAGCACTTGAAATTTTTTTTTTTTGTTAATCAGAATGTGAACCACCATTCTCGAAACCCTAACGGAACCATGTATCATTGGTAGGATTTCGACTGGTAACATCGATTATACTGCTTGAGCTGACTGTGATCAGAGCAGTAGAGGAGTCATTGGGGATTTGCTGTTGTTGCTGTTGGTGGTGAAGATACTGGTGCTCGTGCTGGTGGTGGTGGAAGGGGTTGTGATGGTTAGGGTTGTGGCGGTTATCCATATGCTCATAACTCATTTGGTCAGGATGGTTCATCATCTCCATAAAACGTTGATGTTGATGATGATGTTGGTGTTGCTGAATAGAGTTAAAAAACGTCGCGGCAGCAGCGGATGAGGAGGAAGAATAAACCTCATGAATCGTAGCGGCTGGAGCGGTTGTAGCCGAAGAAACTGCCAAAGATTCAATGCCTTCAGAAGAATATGCCATAGCTTCAGTGACAGCAGTATTAGAAGATTCACCCATCTCTATACTAGAACTCCCCAAAATCTCGATCTTGCGATTAATATCTCTTTGATATTGATCAATCACATAACCTAAGTCATTGAGATCCAAAATATTGAGATGAAACCTCCCCAGGCTTCTATCCCAACATTGGAACATGACTTCAATCATCTCTTGCTCTCTGTTATCCTTCCCCAGCCTCTTCAGATTCTTGGACAATTTGGCGATCCTCTGTCTGAGAAAGATCTCTTGGTCCACCATCTTTTTGTGTTGGTCCATCTCCGGCAACGTCTAAAAATCCGAAACTACCTTTTTCACACCAGAAGTCGATGGCCAGACATCTGGATTGAACGTATAGGGACTGTAGAGGATGGCACAGAGAGTGACACCACATAGAGTCGAGAGTTCCTTCACTTTCTTCAGAAAACATTTCTTTCTTTTTTTGAAAGGTAGCTTTCCTCGACGAGTTGTTTTCAATGAAAGCAAGCTTCACCTTCTTCCTCGTCATAAGGACTTTTAAAAAAAATAAAAGTTCTCTTTTTTTTGTCTGTTTGTTTGTTTGTTTTATGTTAGTTGGAACTAAATTTATGGATGAGTTGTGTTATATAGTAATGGAGAAGTACATAGATTTTTCTCCTTTATTATAGATATTTTTATTTTATTTATAGAGAGTAAAATAAAAATAAAATAATAATTATAACTAATAAAGTTATGAATCTATTTAATTAGTTTTTCTATATTAGTCACTTATATAAATAGGATGACATTAGTGAAAATTGTACATTAATGTTAAAAAAAAATATTTGTAGATATTTGGGATAATATCTAAGATTTGGTTTCGTAAATGGGTTAAAGTTTCTTTTTAATATATTTCTGAAATTTTTTTTTTTTTACTGGAAAGTTTGAATGTGAGTCATTTTGACTTGTAAAGTGACCACAAACTAAAGTATTATAAAGATTATTTTCTTAAGTTCAAAGTTAAAAAATTTAATGTTTTGAATTACATATTATATCTAGGTTAGAAACTTACAATAGCCATTTTAAAGAGTGATTTTTTTTCATAACTTAACATTATAGAAGTCTAAAGATATAAAAATAATTGATATTTTTTAAACTATAAAAATGTAGTTTAGAGAATGAAAGTTGAAAATAACTTAAAATCGGAATAGATGATAGAATATTTTGTTTCCAGCTTGTGTTGTAGTTGTCAGATTATAAGATCGCACTGGGTAATAAATCTGAGAATATATATATCTATATATATATTATACTTAAGTTAAAAATCTTATTTTTTAATAAAAAATTCCAGAAATAAATAAATTAACTTGATTTATCAAAAATCAATTGTTTTACTAAAGGTCTACATAATTAAAAAAACAACTAGTTATACATTTATTAAATCTATTGCATAGTTAAAATTTTTAATTTATTATTAATAAACTATTTTTTCGATACAAAATTTTATTATATATTTATTTTATTAAAAATATTTTAAAATTTTTACAATTTTTTAATTTTTTAAAAATAGTAGAAACATATTAGTATATCAATATTTGCAACAATTTCTCTTTTAATAATATTGAAAAATTAGTATGTGAAATAAATATTATTTTGTGGAAGATATAGTGGCATATCTAGAATTATGAACATTCTTTTATTTTAGGTTGATTATTCATTCAATTAATTGATAGAAACATGTATTTATGTATTGCTCATAGAAATACAATGTAACAAAATCTATTCAGATATAATTGTTTTTGGAAAAACATCATTTTGTTTTTACATTCAGTGAAAGATATATTGGCATATCTCTTTTAGTAGCAATATATACTGGTATATCTCTTTTAGTAACAATCATATTAGAATAGATTTTGTTACATTGTATATCATATTAGCAATACATAAATACATGTATCTATCAATTAATTGACCAAATGAAAAATCTATCTAAAATAATATAATGCTCGTAATTTCAGATATACCAGTATATCTTTCACTGAATATTTTTTTCATACTAATTTTTCAATATTATTAAAAATTCCATAAATAAATAAATTAATATGAATAATAACAAATCAGTTGTTTTAAAAGCTCTCTATATGATTTTGAAAAATACTTCTATATTTATCAAATTTATCAAATTTATTGCACAGTGATCTTTTTTTAAAAAAACAATAATCATTAATAAACTATTTTTATACAAAATTTAATAATATTAAAATCTTCATAATTTTTTTTAATTTTAGTTTATTAATTTATAAAAAATAATAGGAAAACATATTATTAGATCAAAATCTGCAACATTTTCTCTTTTAGTAGTACTGAAAAATTAGTAGGAAAAAAAATTCAGTGAAAGATATATACTTACATATCTGGAATTAGAAACATTCTATTTGATTCTTCATTTGGTTAATTGAATGATAAATACATGTATTTATGTATTGCTAATAAAAAATAAAATGTAACAAAATCTATTCAAATATAATTTGTATTGGAAAATAGTATTTTCTTTTTACAATGCAAACTATTGATTAAATCTTTATATATGTTTATATCGAAATAGGCTCGGTCTTGAAGTGAAGGGAATAAAATTATTATTTTGAACCTCAGACTTTTAATAACTTTGTGAACCCAATTATCTAATTAAGTTCTGGTTAAAATAGTGGTTTAGTGTATTAATTTTTGAGTTTGTGTCTGGTTTTTTGCTACAAAAATACTCATGTGTTACCTGTATTGATAAGAAATGCGTTTGGCTTGGTGCACTCCAAATTAAAATATATATGTCATTTTATGGTTTTCTACACATACAATATCAATATATATATATATATATGTTCCTTTTATAGTGTTCAATAAGAGTATTCAATCCCTAACAAACAACATGTATACCTTGATACACATCAAAATAAGCAAATGCATACCTTACTATGCTTTAGAATTTTTTTTTTTAATTTCGATTTATTTCATTCAACGGTTACTTATCATATTATATCTTAGATAATATTTTAGGAGTTTTGATATTACTTTCTTATAGATATGTTTTTAACCCTAAAGATTTATCAAGGTATTTTTGAGATTGAAGAAAGGACATAAAACAAAAGTTCCCTTATATATCATAGATTTAATGTGTTTATCAATTTCAATTTTTTTTGTTGTTGTAAGATTTTCAAACTAAATGATAAAACTTGATATTAATTTGTAATTATTTTTAGTATCCATAGATAGATAGATCACTAACATATTTAATAAGCCATTGTTCTTGTTTAAGTAGCCAATCTATGTACATATGATAATTATGGATATGCACATATACAAATTGAAGATACTTTTATATATGTGACAAAAAAACATTTCAATTTTATTGGTTATTATCATTATATATATGATATATATATATATATCTAAAATTCTGAATTGGTCATTCTCACAATCTTCATGGTTTTAATGAGTCAATATGGATCAATGCTTTAGTGCAACTCAAACACGATAAGAGTACGGTTCTGATCTAGTAGGCTTGACTAGCTTCAGTGTTGAATCATTGCAAGAGACCATTATGTAATTATAATATAGACTCAGTAACCACACATTTTATGAATGAGAATTTCTTCAGTAACCATATAGTTTATGAATGAAACTTAATTTTTAGGAAAATTTGGGTTTCTGTAAAAGCATAGATAAATTAGCTAGCATGTTTGGTTACAAAAATAAAATAAAAAGCTAGTATGTTATATTCTTTAAAAGTATATCAATCTGTAGACTTGTATATATTGATCTATAGAACTGTATATATTTTTCATCTATTTTCAGCATGTTATTTCATTATGAATATGGACTTCTGTAAAAGAAATATAATCAGTTATATAGACACCATGATACTTCATAATTTTTGATGTTAAAAGAAACATATGGACACAGTTTGCTAATGTTTTTTTATTTTATTAATTATTAATAAACATACTCAACACAAACAGATACATATATCTATATATAATTTGTACACATTGATATATTTTTGCGAAAATTAATTGTTTGCATCTGCGTCGCTAGAGAGTTGAGAAAGAATATGAATCTTGATTGACTTCATCCATCTAGAGAACTATAATACAGATATGAAATAAAAATTATATTATTTCCAGAACCAAGAGATAAGCAATCTCTTCTTACATCCAAAAATAAAGATATTAGCAGAGAATAAAATCAATGAACAATGAAAAAAATATCCAAAAATTTATATAATTCTCAGTTTTTTTACAAGACATTTTTTTGTTAAGAAAACTATGTTTCTACATATTTCATATAGATTTTTTCATGTTGGAATATAATTAATCAAAAACCAAAGAACAAAATGTCTCGTAAAGCAAACACCGAGGAACAAGTAACCATATAAAGAACACATCACTCTCCAATGATTCCAACATGCTTCCACTTCCAAGTTTCTCAATCTTAAATATCTTGTGGTACATGCTTCTCGATATATTCTCTAATGAAGCCATGCTAGTCCACCTGTAGCCAAATATGGTTGGAAACGACCATCCCTTGTAATGCTTTTCGCGATGTCCCAAGTGATCCTATTAGATTTTATATTTTTCATAATAAAGAAGATACTGTTAAACATAGATACTAGGAGCTAAATGTTTGCTGTTAAGGAGCTATTAAAATTAGAGTAAACCATAATCTATATTTCACATAGATTAAAAACATATTTTATATATACAAAAATCCATAAATTAGATAAATTACATACATTTAAATGGTGATTACCTGCCTTAAAAACATTCATAATAATTTTGGCTAACAGATAAATTAGACATTTGATTAGAAAATTCATTTTGAAATTTATGTAAAACTTAGTACCAAATTTGGTAGTACATTAGGTAGTCACCATTACCCTAGATTCTAATTCCAATATCTTATGTAAACTTAAAATAAATAAAAAGTAAAGTGCATTTTGCACTTTGGAATAATTTTTATTTACTTATCAGACTGTGAACGTCTATTCTCAAAACGCTAACAAAATCTTAGGTAAACTTAAATTAAAAAAAGTAAAGTGCATTTTGCACTTTATAATAATTTTTTTACTTATCAGACTGTGAACGTCTATTCTCAAAACGCTAACAAAATCATATATTATTAAATGAAAATGACACATATCACAAATACATAAAATAAAAAATTATAATCATTCAGATAATAAAATAAAACCACAACAATATTAAAAACAAGAACAAAAAAATTAATTGCAAAAGCAGTTGAAAATTATTATTATTTTTTTTTTGCTTATCAGAATGTGAACGTCTATTCTCAAAACCCTAATAGAACCATGTATTATTGGTAGGATTTTTACTGGTAACATGGATGATACTGCTTGAACTGACTGTGGTCAAAGCAGTAGAGGAATCACTGGCGATTAGCTGTTGTTGCTGTTGGTGGTAAAGATAGTGGTGCTGGTGCTGGTGGTGGTGGAAGGGGTTGTGGTGGTTGGGGTTGCGGCGGTTATACATATGCTCATAACTCATTTGGTCAGGATGGTTCATCATCTCCATAAAATGTTGATGTTGGATCTCATTATGAATTTGATTCAGGTTCATATTTTGAGTTTGCTCATAGAATCCAACATGTGGAGTGGCAGGATGACGAAATTGTTGATGTTGATGATGATGTTGCTGTTGCTGAATAGAGTTAAAAAAAGTCGCGGCAGCAGCAGATGAGGAGGAAGAATAAACCTCATGAATCGTAGCGGCTGGAGCAGTTGTTGCCGAAGCAATTGCCAAAGATCCAATGCCTTCAGAAGAATGAGCCATAGCTGCAGTGACAGCAGTATTAGAAGATTCACCCATCTCCATATTAGAACTCCCCAAAATCTCAATCTTGTGATTAATATCTCTTTGATATTGATCAATCACATAACCTAAGTCATTGAGATCCAAAATATTGAGATGAAACCTCCCCAGGCTTCTATCCCAACATTGGAACATGACTTCAATCATCTCTTGCTCTCTGTTATCCTTCCCCAGCCTCCTCAGATTCTCGGACAATTTGGTGATCCTCTGTCTGAGAAAGGTCTCTTGGTCCAGCATCTTTTTGTGTTGGTCCATCTCCGGCAATGTCTGGAAATCTAAAACTACCCTTTGCACACCAGAATTCGATGGCCAGACATCTGGATTGGACGTATTGGGACTGTAGAGGATGACACAGGCAGTGACACCATAGAGAGTCGAGAGTTCCTTCACTTTCTTCAGCAAACCTTTCTTTCTTTTTTGAAAGGGTGCTTTCCTCGACGAGTTATTTTCAATGAAAGCAAGCTTCACCTTCTTCCTCATCAAGTTTTTTTTTTTGTCTGTTCGTTTGTTTTGTGTTAGTTGTGAACTAAATTCATGGATGAGTTATGTTATATAGTAATGGAGAAGTACAAAGATTTGTCTCTTTTATTATAGATATTATTATTTTATTTATAGAGAGTAAAATAAAAATAAAATTATAACTAATAAAGTTATGATATCTATTTAATTAGTTTTTCTATCTTAGTCACTTATATAAACACTATGACATCAGTAAAAATTTTACATCAATGTTTAAAAAATATTTGTAGATATTTGAGATGATATCTAAGATTTGGTTTAGTAAATGGGTCAAAGTTTCTTTTTAATATATTTTGGAATTAGTTTTTTTTTACTGGAAACTTTGAATGTGATTTATTTTGACTTGTAAAGTGACCACAAACTAAAGCATTATAAAGATTATTCTCTTTAGTTCATAGTTAAAAAAATCTAATGTTTTGAATTTACATATTATATCTAGGTTAGAAACTTAAAATAACCATTTTAAAGAGTGATTTTTTCATAACTTAACATTATAGAAGTCTAAAGATATAAAAATACTTGATCTTTTTTAAACGATAAAAATATAGTTTAGGGAATGGAAGTTGAAAATAGCTTATAGAAAAAGATGAGAGAATATTTTGTGTCCAGCTTGTGTTGTAGTTGTCATATAAGATCGCATTAGGTAATACATCTGAGATATATTATACTTAAGTTAAAAATCTTATTTTTTTTAATCAGAAATTCCATAAATAAAGAAATTAATTTGATTAATCAAAAATCAATTTTTTACCAGTCTATATAATTTTGAAAAAAACAACCAGTTATACATTTATTAAATCTATTGCATAGTTAAATTAATTTTAATTTATATTAGTAAACTATTATTTCGATACAAAATTTTATCATATATTACTTCCAGTCATACATTTATTAAATCCTTTTAAATTTTTTTTTATTTTATAATTTTTATAGTTTTATTTATTACAAAAAATAGTAGAAACATATTACATGATCAATATCTGCAATATCTTTTTTAATAATTTTAAAAATTAGTGTGAAAAAAAATCATTTTGTGAAAGATATATTGGCATGTCTGGAATTATGAATATTCTATTATTTTAGGTTGAATATTCATTTGGTCAATTGATTAATAGATACATGTATTTATGTATTTTTTATAGAAATAAAATGTAAAAAAAAAATCTATTCAAATCTATTTGTTTTTGGAAAACAGCATTTTGTTTTTACATGCAGTGAAAGATATATTGGCATATCTGTTTTAGTAGTAATATATGATGGTATATGTCTTTTAGTAACAATCATATTTGAATAGATTTTGTTACATTATATTTCATATTATCAATACATAAATACATGTATCTATCAGTTAATTGACCGGATGAAGAATATACCTAATATAATATAATGCTTGTAACTTCAGATATCCCAGTTTATCTTTCACTGAATATTTTTTCCTACTAATTTTTTGATATTATTAAAAATATAAATAAAGTATTTAATTTGATAAATTAAAAATCAGTTGTTTTACCAACTTTCTATATAATTTTGAAAAATAGTTATATATTTATCAAATCTATTGCACAGTTATATTTAAAAAAAATATTTATCATTAATAAAAAATTTTCGATACAAAATTTAATAATATTAAAATTAATAGGAAAAACATATTACTGGATCAAAATCTGCAACATTTTCTCTTTTAGTAGTACTGAAAAGTTAGTAGGAAAAAACATTCAGTGAAAGATATACTGACATATCTGAAATTATAAATATTCTATTATTTTAGATCGATTCGTCAATTGAATGATAAATACATGTATTTATGTATTGCTAATAAAAAATACAATGTAATAAAATCTATTCAAATATAATTTTTTTTCTGGAAAATAGTATTTTCTTTTTACAATTCAAACTACTTATGAAATCTTTATATATGTTTATATCGAAATAGGCTCGGTCTTGACTTTCAGTCTTTTAAATAAATGTGTGAACCCAATTATCTAATTAAGATCTGGTTAAAATGTGGTATAGTGTGTTAATTTTTGAGTTTGTGTCTAGTTATTTGCTACAAAAATACTCATGTGTTACCTGTATTTATAAGAAATACGTTTGGCTTGGGAAATTCCAAATTAGAATATCTATGTCATTTTAGGGTTTTCTACGCATACAACATCAATTTTTATATAAATATTTCTTTTATAGTGTTCAATAAGAGTATTCAATCTCAAACAAACAACATGTATAACTTGATACACATTAAAATAAGCAAATGCATACCTTACTATGCTTTAGAATTTTTTTTATAAAACATTTCTATTTATTTCATTCAACGGTTATTTATCCTATTATATTTTAGATAATATTTTAGGGGTTTTGATAGTACTTTCTTATAGATATAATTTTAACCCTATAGATTTATCAAGATATTTTTGAGAATTGAAGAAAGGACATAAAACAGAAGTTCTATTATATATCATATATTTAATGTGTTTATCAATTTTGATTTTTTTGTGGTTGTAAGATTTTCAAACTAAACAATTAAAATTGATATTAATTCGTTAATTTTTTTAGTATCCATACATAAATAGATCACTAACATATTTTATAAGCCATTGTTCTTGTTTAAGTAGCCAATCTATGTACATATGATAATTATGGATATGCACATATACAAATTGAAGATACTTTATATATGTGACAAAAAAACTTTATCAATTTTATTGGTTATTATCATATATATATATATATATATATATATCTAAAATTCTGAATTGGTCATTCTCACAATCTTCATGGTTTTAATGAGTCAATATGGATCAATGCTTTAATGCAACTCAAACACGTCAAGAGTACGGTTCTGATCTAGCAGGCCTGACTAGCTTCAGTGTTGAATCATTGCAAGAGACCATTATGTAATTATAATATAGACTCAGTAACCACACATTTTATGAATGATACTTTATTCAGTAACCATATATTTTATGAATGAGACTTAATTTTTAGGAAAATTTGGGTTTCTGTAAAAGCATAGATAAATTAGCTAGCATGTTTGGTTAAAAAAATAAAATAAAAAAGCTAGTATGTTATATTCTTTAAAAGTATATCAATCTGTAGACTTTTATTTATTGATCTATAGAACTGTATATATTTTTCATCTATTTTCAGCATCTTATTTCATTATGAATATGGACTTCTGTAAAAGAAATATAATCAGTTATATAGACACCATGATACTTCATAATTTATGATGTTAAAAGAAACATATGGACACAGTTTGCTAATATTTTTTTATTAATTCTTAATAAACATACTCAACACAAACATATACATATATCTGTATATAATTTGTACACATTGATATATTTTCGTAAACATTAATTGCTTGCGTCTGCGCCGCTAGAGAGTTGAGAAAGACTATGAATCTTGATTTACTTCATCCATCTAGAGAACTATAATACAAATATGAAGCAACAAAATTCATAAAAATTATATTATTTCTAGAACCAAGAGATAAACAATCTCTTCTTACATCCAAAAATAAAGATATTAGCAGAGAATAAAATCGATGAACAATGAAAAAAAAATATCCAAAAAAAATTATATAATTCTCAGTTTTTCTTACAAAACATTTTTTGTTAAGAAAACTATGTTTCAACATACTCATATAGATTTTTTTCATGTTAGAATATAATTAATCAAAAACTAAAGAACAAAAAGTCTCGTAAAGCAAACACAGAGGAACAAGCAACCATATAAAGAAAGCATCACTCTTCAATGATTCCAACATGCTTCCACTCGTAATGCTTTTCACGATGTCCCAAGTGATCCTATTAGATTTTAGAGTTTTCATAATAAAGAAGATACAGTTAAACACATATACTAGGATCTAAATGTTTGCTGTTAAGGAGCTATTAAAAATAGAGTAAACCCTAATTTATATTTCACATAGATTAAAAAATATTTTTTATCTACAAAAATCCATATATTCTATAAATTACAACATTTAAATGGTGATCATCTGCCTTAAAAACATTCATAATATTTTGCCTAACAGATAAATTAGACATTTGATTAGAAAATTTATTTTGAAATTTATGTAAAACTTAGTACCAAATTTGGTAATATATTAGGTAGTCACCAGTACCCTAGATTCTAACTTCAATATCTTAGGTAAACTTAAACTAAAAAAAATGCACTTTAGAGTCATTTTTTTTACTTATCAGACTGTGAACGCATATTCTCAAAACGCTACGAAATCATATATTATTAAATGAAAATGACACATATCACAAATTTATAAAATAAAAAATCATAATTATTCAGATAATAAATTAAATCACAATAATATTAAAAAAAACAGCAACAAAAAATCAATCGCAAAAGCACTTGAATTTTTTTTCTTGCTTATCAGAATGTGAACTATCATTCTCGAAACCCTAATGGAACCATGTATTATAGGTAGGATTTGGACTGGTAACATGGATTATACTGTTTGAGCTGACTGTGGTCAGAGCAGTAGAGGAATCATTGGGGATTTTCTGTTGTTGCTGTTGGTGGTGAATGTAGTGGTGGAGCTCGTGCTGGTGGTGGTGGAAGGGGTTGTGATGGTTAGGGTTTGGGCGGTTATCCATATGCTCATAACTCTTTTGGTCAGGATGGTTCATCATCTCACACCTGGTGAACTGACGACCATCTCTACCCTTACCTCATCAGATTTTGCACCAGAACTATGAGAATAATCGATTAAACATCCTGCTTAATCGATTAGAAGCAAAGCTGAATCAGTTCCTTGCTTCCCAAGCCTTCGTTGAAGCTGCCCTGCGAACAAGGATAGATGCTGTCACCATCGACCTTAACAAGAGGTTTGATGACCTCTCTAAGCACGTGAAGACAATGGACCAAAAGCAATGAAGTGCTGAATCAGAGAATGGAATCTGTCGAAGAAGAGCAATGGAAGAACAAGATCAACATTCGACAAAGTGAAATGGAGCTGCAAATCCTAAATTTCAAGATCGATGACTTGGATAAGGAGCTGAATGAAAGCAAGAACCAAACCTACGACTACACATTGGAGCTGTGGCAAGGCGTATCTAAAGTTGAAAACAAGACTGAAGAGCTTGATGCTACTTTGGATAAAGTTGTCTATGCTCTAGATGAAGTAGAAGAGAAAGCTGAAAAACTTTCTAAAGATCAAAAGGAGGATGATCTGAACACTGGAACCAATGATTTGGATACCCAAGACGTGCCTGACAACCACTGGAAGCAAGAGAACAACAATGGAGAAGAAGAGATTGAAGAAGCAAGTGGGGTGAGCCTAGAGGAGCTGACCACGGGTGAAGAAGCTTTGATCGCGCCCAACCCCGCTTCCGCCACGCACACTTCAACCGTGGCCGTGCCTTGTTTTTCAGACTTGGGAAGTTTTCAACCTCTTCTGAAACCTGTTCAACTGAAGACCGACCCTTTGTGACCAGATCTAGGTTGTTTGATCAAGTTGTCTTCTCAATCATTGCAAAAGCATTTAAAGAAAAGGAGGAATCCAATACTTATGCACCTTGCAACATGGTTTACATTTGTGAAAATGAGTTTCAAGAGAAATACTCAGAAGATGAAAAGTATGGTTTTTTTGTTGAAGATGCAAACCCTGGAGACAATTCATCTAGTAGCAACTCAGAACCAATAACCAAGAGCATATCCAGAGAGAGACTGATCGAATTCAACAAATTTGTGAAGTCCATTCTTTTCTACCATAGATTCGATGATGTCTAGAAGCAAGGCTGCCTTCAAGTTTTCTTCAGATACAGCAAGGAGACTAAGGAGAACATCTCCACATATTTCAGAAGAGACAGGTACCTATCCTTTCCTAGATCATCACCTGATGCAGCTTTTTATAGGATCCATCTCAAAGACCCACAAGAATCCAGTGATTACACAAACAAGATCAGTAAAGAAAAACTTGAAGAGTTCAATCAAGTAGCTCAGACTCTACCCAAAAGAATTTCGTTTGCCAAAACATGTAGAGATTACATGATCGGCCACTTCTTCTGTGATAGCAAAGAATCTATCCATGAGATGTAAGACTTGTTCACACACGCCCAAGAAGGTAGACCAGTTCGGACCCTGCACAAGGTTCAAAACAAAGGTCAATTTCTTATCTCTTGTGACATTAGAGGTAAAAGATTTCTCAATATTTATGGAGCTTGCATTAACATGATGTCCAATGCTACTGCTTTAAGACTTGGCATTACACACATTTCAAGTACCAGGACATAGATTAGCTTAGCAGATGATTCAAGTGAAACTCCCAGAGGCATAGCCCGAGACATTCCTATAAGGATTAGAGATTGCATAGCACCTGTCGATCTCTACATAGTGAAGACCAAAGATGACTCATATCCAGTTATCCTTGGAAGGCTTTTCTTAGCAACTGCTGGAGCCATCATGGATTGGTCCAACTGGAGAGTTTCTTTTGCAAATATCGACAAGGACATTTTCTATGAAGCTACATCACTACACAACAAAGGAGGAAAGCATAAAGCACAATCATTCGAACCAGAAGAACTCTGGACTGATAAAGAATCTGCAAGAGAGAACAAAAGAATTTCGAAACATGCTTGTTAATGCTTGTCTTCGATTTCTAGGTTTAAACAACAGTTTAGAATTTAGGTTGTTAGACAAATTTATTGAAGCCACGATAGTGGATCGATATGCATTTATGTTTGAGTTCGAAACTTGAATTTAAATTGTGTCCTGAATAGTCATTTGATTTCTATCTTTGCAATTCTTGAGAATATCCTTAGTCTAGTGTTTGTTTTAATCAAATTTAAATTGTCTTTTACTTTCTTTTACTTGTCACCATAATTACGAACAAATAATCTTTTCTCTTGGCTTTGTTACAGTCTTCGTAGAGTCATAGTCTAACCTTGCTCCTCTGTAATTCAAATCCTTTATACTACAATTACAATCTGTTCTATTGCAGTAGAAACAATGAGAACATATCCAGTGAATCAATTTTTGACGTCGTTGCGACGGAGACCAATTCGTTACCTTTGATTTTTGGCTTGAAATTCGGTCTAAGATTTTACTAACTTGCTCTCTTTTCTCTCTTGCGTGTGTTTCGGGTGTATGACAAAGAGATCCACAAGAAGCAATCGCATCGAGGATCTAGTCACCTTATCGAACGCAGAGCTTGCAAGAGTATAGCGAGCAAACAGACGACAAAAGCCTACTACAGCCAACATGGGCGACCAAGGCAATGATGAAATAGCTGCTGAACTGCAGCAGCTTTGACAGCAGTTGGATCAGCTGCGGAAGGCTCAGCAAGACAAGGAACAGCGGCAACCAGCCATTGGAGACAAGGATAATCTGCATGCTTTTTACCAAAACAGAGCTGCAATTGTCCCTCCGGCTATTCAGAGGCAAGACTTTGAGATCAAATCTCAGATGATCTCATTGGTGAAACAGCACCTTTTCCATGGGCTCTCTGCTGAAATTGCGATGGACCACATCACAAATTTTGAAGAGATTTGCAGCACAACTGGTTCGAATAGCATACCAAGCGATTTCCGAAAATGCAAGTTTTTCCATTTCACTTGCGGATAAAGCTTCACGCTGGCTGAAATCATTACCACCTGGGTCTTTGACTACATGGGCACAGTACAGATCAACATTTTTGGACCACTTCTACACCAAGTCCAAAACCGCATCTCTGAGGAAGAAGATTTCATTGTTCCGGCAGCAGCCTGGAGAAGCTTTTTGCGAAGGTTAGGAAATGTACATGGAGTACCGAAGAGAGGGCCCTCACTATGGGTTTTCTGATGAGCATATTCTGGCTACCTTCTATGATGGTGTTAACTGGGACTACATGACTGCTTTGAATGCAGCCAGCAATGGCAATTTTTGACTAATTCCAAAGCAGGTGCTTATGAGTTGATAACCCTCAAGATCAGGTCTATCCGCAGCAAGGAGGTCATAATCAGTCAGGGCTTCAGAAGAACTACTCCAACAGTTTTCAAGGGAAGCAGTTCATTCCCACCCAAAACCATTTTCAAGGAGGTGTCAGCAGAAATTGCCTTTCACTAACTTGCAGCCTTCTTCGAGTTCTGCAAACAACTCGCAAGATAAGCTGAAGAACCTGATGCAACAGCTGTTGGGAAATCAGCAAAAGGCATCTATAGAGATCAACGTGATTCACTGGATATTATCTTCTAGTTTCTACTCCAATAGAACAGCTTAAGATTGTAGTACAAAATATTCGAAATCCAGAGGACCAGTGTTATTCTATGACTCTACGAGGGTTGAAACAAAGCTAAAACAAAAATGGTTGTTGGGGTTGTAATGTAACACGCAAGAGAATGTAATTAACAATTTAACATTCAATGAAACAAAGCACTAGAGTAGGGCAATTCGCAGGAATTTTAGAGATAGAAGTCAAACGACTATTCAGGACACAGATAAATGAAATTCTCTAACTCAAACATGAATGCATACCAACCCACTCTTGTGGTATCAATAACTTTGTCCATTGACCTATATTCTAAACTGTCGTTTGAATGTAGAATACGCAGCCAAGCATTAACAAGCAGGTCTGATAAGTTCACGCTTTGCCTTAACATCAACTGTTGTTGGCTAAGGACAAACCACTCACCAAAGTTTGTTCTAGCAACCTATTACACTTTTGACGAACAGGTTAACCTAAGATCGTAGATTTAGTGATCAGTTCAACCTAAGCATTAAGAACAATTGTGGTGAAGACAATTTAATTAAGCCATATTTGCATTCAATTACTAACTCATGAAAATCCTTTGAACACCTTAGTCTAGCTAAAAGATATACTCAGACATGGCGAAAAGAATAAAAGCACAAGATGAAAAGAAATTCATGAATAAAACTCAGAGGTATTAAGAAGGTTCAGAATTCTTCTCAAGTGTAGTAGAGATTTTTCTCCTAAATCTTACAAGCCAAAAACTTCAAAAGTCTAGAGAATGTAAAAATAAAGCGTGACAGAAAAAGGTGTGTGTTTCTGAGGCGGCTCTGTCTTTTTATTCTCTTCCTGCGTCTCAGAATTAGGTAAAAAACGTTTTTCTTATTTTTCTCCAGGCGGTTAGAGCAGGTGCACCACGAAATGGGTTAGTCGGGAGCAGGTGCTCCCGACCAAGGATGGTCCATCTACGCGTGAATTGGGCTCTTCTTCTCAGCTTTAACTCCTTTTTTGCTCCAAAAGCTCCAGCTGCTCCAATCCTCGCCTAAAGCCTCCTAGATACATGAAACGACCTGAAAAGGACTCCAAAGACTCTTAAAAATATCGATAAACACGGGTTAGAATGATTCAAAATCGCCACTTATCATAACGCTAACGTGGATATAATGTACAATGATCTGAATGGTAAAGATGAATCAGTGTGGACTCATGTGAAAATGTTGGATGTCCAAGTAGCTCAGACTGTTGAAGCTGTGAAGAGACCACCTGGAACTCTTCCGGAAAAAGGAGAAAATCCCAGGAATGAGTCTGTGAATGCAACTGAGCTAAGGAGCGGAAATACATTACATGCTGCAGCACCACCAGTCGCCGGTTCAGAGAAAAGAAAGGAGAAGCTCGTGGAGTTATTGCTCCAAGCAGGAGCACCTGCAACTGGCAAAGAAAAGACGATGGAGCATGCCTCTTCTTCTGGAGCACCTGCTCCAGGCCATGAATCACCTTCTCCTGAAGAAGTAGAGACGAGGGAGCATCTCAGACCCCCAACAGAGCACCTGCTCTGGCCAACTGCTCCAGCTAATCATTCAGCACGAGCTTATGTACCTAAGGTACCATACCCAGTTCCACCTAAGAAGTTTTGCAAGGAGTTAGAGGAACCAAAATGCAAGGAGATGCTGAGGGATTTGACTGTGAAACCCCCCCCCCCTTGTTGATGCCGTTTAGATGATACCAGCTCTTAAGAGATACATGAAAGGATTAGTTTCTAGGAAAGCTGTTGACGAAGAAAGTGTGATGATGGTCTCGAAGGAGTGCAGCTCTGTATTGCAGAATAAGGTGCTGAAGAAGAGGAGTGATCAGTGAGGATTGGTCACATGATATTCCCACGTTTCCTCTGCGATATGGGTTTAAGTGTGAATTTGATGCCATATTTTGTTGACAAGCGACAGGGTACACCAAGTTCAAGCCAACAAAAATCTCGCTGGTGTTCACCGATAGGTCAACCAAATTTCCTGTTGGACTACTTAAGAATTTACATGTTCAGATAGGCGATACACTTATTCCAGTTTGATTTTGTGGTTCTGGAACTTGATGAAGAACCCAAAGACCTTTTAATTTTGGTTCAATCCTTCTTATGCATTGCTGATCATTAATATGAAAGAATGCGTGATCGATCTCCAACTGGGAGATATGATGGTGAGGTTTGAAATGAACAAGCTCTTATAGAAGCCAATGCTGGATGGACAGAGATTTGTGATAGAAGATGGTTCAGACATTGCAGATGAGGTAGCTGAAGAAGTGTTAGCCAATGATCCCTTAGAAGTGGCATTGACAAAAGCTAAAGGTGATTTTGGGTTTCTAAGTGAGGAAGTTGATGGGTTCGCAAGGGTGTTGGATGCAAGCATGAGGATGGATAAACTGGTCGCTTACATGAGCTTGGAAGGCAAGGAAAAATCGATGGAGCACCTGCTCTGAATTCCGAAGCACCTGCTCGCGATGGTTCAATTGATGGCCCTTGGAGTGAACTAAGATTTCTGAAACTTAAGCTTAAATCCCTTCCAAATTTGAAATACCCAGTGATAGTAAACTCAGTATTGAATAATGTAGAGATTTCCTTGCTTATTTGTGAACTTAGAAAGTATAGGATGGCTCTAGGATATTTCTCCGGATCTTTGTATGCATAGAATACATCTAGAAGATGAATCGATGACTTATGTGGATCATCAGAGGAGGTTAAATCTAAATCTAAAAGATGTTGTTAAGAAAGAGATAATGAAACTTCTAGAGGCTGGTGTGATTTATGCTATTTCCGATAGTAATTGGGTTAGTCCGTTTCATGTAGTTCCTAAGAAGGGTGGCATCACTGTGATCAAAAATTATAGGAATGAATTGATACCGACTAGAACTGTTACAGGGCATCAGATATGTATAGATTACAGAAAATTAAATGCTGCAACCTGAAAGGATCATTTTTCATTGCCATTTATTGATCAGATGCTTGAGAGATTGGCTAACCATCCATATTATTACTTTTTAGATGGTTATTCAGGTTTCTTTTAGATCCCGATCCACCTAGACGACCAGGAAAAGACGACATTCACTTGTCTTTATGGCACTTTTACTTACTGCAAAATGCTATTTGGCTTGTGCAATACCCCGGCAACATTCCAGAGCTGCATGATGTCCATTTTTACTGACCTTATTGAGGACATAATGAAAGTTTCCATGGACGATTTATCCGTCTATGGAAGCTTATTTCTGTCTGTTTGACTAATTTGTGCAGGTTCTTGCAGCAGTGTGAGAAAGCATCTTGTGCTGAACTAGGAAAGTATCATTTCATGGTGAGAGATGGGATCGTGTTGGGATACAAAATCTCAGATAAGGGGATCGGAGTGGACAAAGCAAAGATTGAGGTGATGATGAGTTTGCAACCACCAACTACAGTCAATAGAATCCAAAGCTTTTTGGGACATCCTAGGTTTTACAGACAGATCATCAAGGAATTCTCAAAAATAACCAGACCTCTAACGCAGCTGCTTTGCAAAGAGGTGAAATTTGAGTTTGACGGTGCATGCTTGGAGGCATTCCATACGATCAAAGGAGCCTTGGTCAGCTCTCCAATTTTTCAGCCACCAGATTGGGATTTTTATTTTGAGATCATGACTGATGCTAGTGATTATGCAGTGTTAGCAGTTATGGGTCAGAGGAAGGAAAAGAAGCTCCACATCATTTACTATACCACTCGAACTCTCAATGAAGCTCAGTGCAGGTGCCACGACTGAGAAAGAGATTTTACCAATGGTTTTTGCTTTTGAGAAGTTCAGATCCTACCTTGTGGGATCAAAGGTTATCGCCTACACCGATCATGCTGCCCGGAAACCAAGACTTCTTCGATGGATCTTTTTGTGCAAGAGTTTTATCTGGAGATTAAGGACAAAAAGGGGATCGAGAATGGTGTTGTAGACCACTTGTCAAGGTTGAAAAGTTTAAGATGACATTCCCCTAGATGACAGCCGTTCTAATGAGAAAGTCTACGCCATTGATGTTTTTGAGTTGAGGAGCACCCGCTCTAACTTGGAGCACCTGCTCCGACGAACTTATGCTACTTAATCGACAGCAATCAACAACCCAATTTTCCATGGTTTGGAGAAATCGCGAACTATCTTGCTGCAGAGAAAGAACCTGTGGATTTCGTGGGAAACAAGAAGAAGAAGTTCATGAGAGACATTAGGCACTATTTCTGGGATGAGCCTTATTTGAACAAG
The DNA here is from genome assembly GCF_000478725.1 of Eutrema salsugineum. Taxonomy (NCBI): domain Eukaryota; kingdom Viridiplantae; phylum Streptophyta; class Magnoliopsida; order Brassicales; family Brassicaceae; genus Eutrema; species Eutrema salsugineum. Next base: position 9,286,716 of record NW_006256342.1, read on the forward strand.
CATTGCTCAGATGAGATCTTCATGAGATGTGTAACTGATTAAGAGATTCCTGGGATCTTATTTCATTTCCATGGTTCTCCTTATGCTGGTCACTTTACCACTTTCAAAATGGTGTCAAAAGTACTTCACGCTGGGTAATTGTGGCTCACTATGTTCTGAGATGCACAAAGATTTATTTTTAGGTGTGACACATGCCAGCAACAAGGGAATATAAGCAGGAGGAATGAGATGCCGAAGAACTTCATTTTGGAAGTGGAAGTTTTTGATGTATGGGATATCGATTTCATGGGGCCATTCCCATCATCTTATGGCAATGAGTACATCCTGGTGGCAGTTGAATATGTGCCTAAGTGGGTTAAAACTTTAGTTAGCCCCACAACCAATGCAAGAGTGGTTGTTAAAATGTTCAAGTATGTCATATTTTCAAGGTTTGGTGTGCTGCGATTGGTCATTAGCGATGGAGATTCCTACTTCATCAACAAGGTCTTCGAGAATCTGCTGAAGAAGAATGGTATAAATCACAAGGTCGAAACTCCATACCATCCTCAAACAAGTGGGCAAGTCGAGGTTTCCAACAGGAAATCAAAAAAAAAATTGCAGAAAACTGTGAGCACCACGAGGAAGGATTGGTCAGTAAAGCTTGACGATGCTCTCGGCATATCGGACAGCTTATAAGACACCTTTGGGAACAACACCATTTCATTTGGTGTATGGGAAAGCATGTCACCTCCCAGTAGAGCTTGAGTATAAGGGTGCCTTTGAGAGGAGAAATATGCAGCTTCATGAGCTGGAAGAGATTAGGCATCTGGCCTATGACAACTCAAAGATCTACAAGGAGCGGACCAAAGCTTATCATGACAAAAGGATTCTCGCAAGGAATTTTGCTCCAAACGATATGGTGATGTTGTTCAATTCTCGGTTGAAGCTATTTTCTGGGAAGTTGAGATCAAGGTGGTCTGGACCTTTCACCATCAAGGAGGTTTGACCATATAGAGATGTAGTGTTGTTGGGCACTAAGGGAAGAGAATTTGTTATCAGAACGGAGGCTGAAGCCATACCTCGCAGGTCCAAACATCACAGAAGGTGGAACTCTCACCTTAGGCGATCCTCTTCAAGCCTAAATGGCTAACCAAGTCAACCTAGTGACTTAAACCAAGTGCTTGGTGGGAGGTAACCCACCGGTGAGAGTCTCTAACTTATGTCTTTATTTTCATTGCTACTAACTTTTAGTTTTGGTTTTCATTTCAAAAAAAAAAAAACAGGGAGAAAGGTTTTTCCTCGCAGAAGAGATGAAGTGAGGAAGAAGAAGAAGGAGCAACAAACGGGAGCACCTGCTCCATCTGCTGATGTGGTTTCTCCAAGCGGAAAAAAGAGACGAAGGAGCAACCTAAGGGAAACGGGAGCACCTGCTCCATCACTTGCTCGAGGCGTAAAGAAAAAGAAAGAGCACCCCCTAATCCGGAGCATATGCTCCATCGGGTACTCGAGGCGGTGAATGATGATGAAGGAGCACCCAACTCTGTTCCAGAGAACCTGCTCCACCAGGATGCTCTACATGTGCGAACCAGGTAAGTTTTCTAGGCACTCTCTAGCTTATTTTCACACCGGAGATGATGTGAAGTAAGTCCGGGGGAGGGTCGTGTCCTTTTTACTTCTTTCATTTGTTTTCTTTCTTTTAGTACTTTCTTTGAGTCAGTTTTTATTTTTTTCTTTGAGTCAGTTTGTTTCTTAGAGTCAGTTTGTTACATGAGTCAAGTCAAAACTTGTGGAAATTAGGACATTTGATCTATGATAAGTTTAGACCATATGTGAATTTTGCCATCTTTCTGATGCTAAGAGAATCAAGGGTTACTTCTACCGTCATGTTTTAAATTTATAACCCTAAATATCTGCAAATGCACAGATGTACGCTGTAGTACTTAGGGGTCGAACCACAGAGATTTTGAGCTTTCAGTACGAATCAATCAAGACTTAAGACTAGTAGAACAAAGACTAGTAGAACAAGCAAAATTGGGATTTTTGGTTTTGGTATCACTAAATCTAAATGCAAATGAAATGAAAAGGCTGTAAAGCAATAAGAACTAAATGTTGGGTCTAAAGGGTTTTTGCAGGGATTCATGAACTGATCAAAAGACAAACAAATCGATAAAGGTAATCATCTAGTGAAAATCCCGAACTCGAATAGCCGCATGTATGATTAGCCAACTCTCGTCACCCTAATCAATAAATCACTTAACACAGCAATTAACTTTCGCTCTCATGCCACGAATAAGATCATGCATTAAAAACAGAATTTGTCCATGCTCGCGATTCTCTATAGGTATCTTTTGTCTCCTATAGGGATTCGCTCGATCACTTCTAGGTCTAGTAATTCAATACAACACTCTCGTAGCTCCAATTACTGAGATCAATTTATAAGCGGTTAGCAACAGAAACAGCATAAGGAACAAGAATGAACGAAGGACTCTTAGATGATTATGAACCTTAAATTGAACAAAGCATATGATCAAGACATGAAATTCCTTTTGAAAAATCTCCTAAAAACCCAACTGGGAAATTACTCAGACATAGCTGAGTTTAACATCACAAAAGTATTTAGAATTACATAGAATTGAAAGAGACAAAGGTTAGAAACGAAGAACAGAGTGAAGCAGGAGAACCAATGGTGCCCCTCTCGGTGGCTCCTCTTCACGACGAGTCTCTCTCTCTAGGGTTCGTGGTGAAAATGCAGAACACCCTTCTAAATGACTTAAAAGGGGTTTATATAGTATCTTGAGTCATCAGAAACGCCTAGGACTTGCAGGAATAATGACGGGAATGACTTGGGCTTTAAAATAGGCTTCTGAGGCTCAGAAATAGCTCTCCGCGGTCTAAAGTTTCGCACCCCCGGTGGATGATGTTTTGGTCGTGGGTGAGCTTCCGCATATGTTGATTCGCCTTCAGTGCATCGACCATATCTGGAGATCTAACCGTTGGATTGTTTTTATTCTAATTGCATTAAAAAGCTGGTTGTATCCTCTATCGTGTGTCCAAATTTGGGGATGATGAGACGGTGGGAAGGCCTCCATTTGTTTCCAAACTTCTGACGGTCCGAATTTATCCAAAATTGTGCTTTTTTGCTCCCAAGTGTATTCCTTTTGTCAAAATATCCTAAAAACTCTTTTGATATTCTAAAACATGGAAATCACTTAAAAACCTTTAAAACTGAGTGAAAACACCTGCATAAAACATTGGAAGTGATCCATAAAAGTGGTCAAAATCAGGTGTTATCACTTTCTACCTGCAGAATCAGTCTAGATCCGACTAATGAAAAATCCAAAGCTGACCAGTTAACTAAAGGCGTCCATATTCTGACAGAATCCATTGACCCGAGCTAATTTCTGAATTCTTTCTTTTACCTCACTGATGTGACTGGTGTTCATAGAGTTTGACTCCTCATTCATACTTGACAACTGAAAGCCTGTGTGAGATCTAGACAAGGTACTTCTCTCCCTTATGCTCATTAAAAAATAAAAATAAAAGGCAGAAAAATATTGAAATGATTTTCTTTTAGAAGTAAATTGTTAAGAAAATTTCCAAAGATCTCATTATTTTACTTCTAAAAAGGAATGATCACACAAAGGATGGAAGCAAGGGGTAAGAAACTTTCCTGTGACCTCATTATTCTCCTACACCTTTGATATATAATAAAGGAACAAACCAGGGATTCGGTGGCAAATCCCATCAGTATTCGCGTCTTTGAACCTTGTTATATATGCCTAGAAAAAAAAAAGTACCAGAGATTTTATGGCTGATTTTTCAAAGTATAGTACGGGAAAGAGTCTATAAGGTTCTTGGTATTGGATTCATCAATGATACCCAGCAATGAGGAAATATGGATGATGTTGTGAAATTATGGATTTAATTTGGGAAGCTGCAAATGTCTGCAGAGAAGTACATGGTGGTTCGATATGGATTGATGTTACAATATGTGGTCTGCAGGTCATGGTCAAATTTACGATTTCTGAGATTTTGCGAGTTCTCACCATTGTTGAATCACTCTTTGGACTGGATTTTGGTTTATTTGAGGACAAACAAATGTCTGAATCCGGGGGAGTTGATATGTGGCAATTTTGACTTATTCTAATCCGTATTTACTGATCTTTTTAGAGTCTTTGGAATCTTTAGGCGAGGATTAGAGCAAATAGAGCGTTTGGAGCAAAAAGGAGTCAAAGCTGAGCAAAAAAACTCAATTCACACGCAGATGGATCATTTTTAGTCAGAGCACCTGCTCCTGACTAAAACCATCTCCAACCCAAAACCTCATTTTAAGGGTGACAAAACCTCAAAATAGGGATTTAAGGTTGTTTTGTTCCAATGGTAAAACCTCAAATCCACCTTTAAAAGAACTTAAAAATTGCATTACAGTCCTCAATATAAATAATAATTGATAATAATGATATAAACTTTCATAAAAATATATATATAAAACATAGATTAAACAAATAATTACATGAAATACAAATAAGTAAAATATTTAAAAAAACATATAAATAATTATAAAATACACATAATTTAAATCATAAAATTACATATAAAACAACAAATTACTCAATAAAATTATCTCCATAATGCTGCCATATATGATCAATCAACGCATTTCGAAGTGATAAATGAGATTCTTTATTTTTTATACGTAGATTACAAGCTAAAAATTGTTGAAACCGGGCATTTTCATTTATTGCCATTTAACTGTTATCTCTAGTGTTGCTCTTGCTTCTCTAATTGGTGCGTTGATATCACATTCATCCTCAATTATCATGTTATGCATTATAATGCATGCAGTCATTACATCATGTAAAATCTCTTTCTTCCAATAACGTGATGATCCGGCTATGATCGCAAACATTGATTGCAAAACTCCAAATGTCTGCTCAACATCTTTTCGACATGCTTCTTGTCTTGCTGCAAATAATCTTTTCTTGGGACCTTCGGAATTGCTTATAGTTTGGACAATAATTGACCATTTCGGATAAATACCATCAGCCAAATAATAACCCATGTTATACTCTTTTCCCTGTATGATATAATTAGCTGGAGGAGCGGTACTTTGAGCAAGTTTTAAAAAAAAATTAGAAGACTTCAAAACATTAATCTCAATGTTGCTGCCAGACATACCAAAGTAAGCATGTCATATCCATACATCATAATCTGCAACAGCTTCAAGAATGACTGTTGGGGATCCGCAATGACCTGAAGATTGTCCAGCCCACGTCGTTGGACAATTTTTCCACTTCCAATGCATGCAATCAAGACTACCCAACATTCCAGGAAATCATTGTTGTTGGCCGATATTGAGAAGCCTTGCCATATCATCTTCTGTTGGTGACCTGAGATACCACTCGGAAAACACTGCTACAATTTCATGACCAAATCTCTTTATGCATTCAATTGTTGGAGATTCTCCTAATTTGATGTATTCATCGGTGGCATCGGCGGGCATACCATACGCCAAAATCCTAATTGCAGCCATCACTTTTTGAAGGGTTGATAAGCCCAATCTGCCTAGCCTATCACGACGCTGATTGAAATAGTTGTCATGTTGTTCAACAGCATCGACAATATGAAGAAATAACCGCTTTGACATTCGGAATCGACGATGAAACTCTCTTTCACCATAAACAGAATAGTCAGAAAAGTAATCATTAAACAAATTATGATGAGCATTTTTTCTATCACGGTGTATAACTGTGTGACCAGGAATAGAGCCTCGATGACTTACGTGATTTAGTAGGTGGTGAATCTGGTGGTTGTTGTTGAAAAAAAAAAATTATTGCTATTTGTTTGTCTCTCTCTATTGCTGCATGTTCATTGATCAGCCACTCATCAAATTCAGATGAGTCTGATGAAGAAGAAGAATTTTGAAAAGAGGATGTACCTCCAATATTAAATTTCATTTTAAACCAAAAGAAGAAGTGGTGATTTTTTTGTTTAATATCCAATATGTGTATTTTTTATAGATAGAAATGTTAGTGTTTAAGAAGATAAGAGAATCTTGAACATTTCATCAACACTATCCACTAGATCTCTCCAATCATCCATCGTTAGATTAAAATCATGCCAATATCTTATCCTATATATCTCATAATAGATAAGAATGTTGGATAAGCTTATAAGAGTTTATAAGATAACTTATAAAGGTTTATAAGATTACGTTTATAAGATCTCTTATAAGGGTTTATAAGATTACTTATAAGGGTTTATAAGACTATAAAGATAATCTATGAAACTTATCCATGACCACTCTTTTAATTTTTATCCTATCCAACATATTAGAAAAAAAAAAAAGGAAAATCATTACAATTCAATCACGATCATTGCTTTTTATTCTTATCCTATCCAATATATTAGATATGAAAATTTACAAAATTTTATGAGAAAATATCACAAGACCCAATTGCTAGCAATAACCAAGCTATGAAGCAATTATGAGAAAAAAATAAAAAGAAGTTACAATAAAAAAATTTTGAGAGTTGGGAGATTAGAAGAAACAGATCTCTACAGGGTAGAATGAGTACCATTCTTTATGCGGTTAGAAAGTTGAAGAGCTGCCTCGAGAATATGCATCCGAACAAGACATTGTAAGTACATATTTATTGTGTGTTTGTTAATTTCCTACTCTAAACAATGTGCTAATTATTTATGTTTTTTAAAAAAATTTATGTTTCAAATACAATGAAGATAAATAAAGCAAAAAGATTATTGGTTCCAAAACTAAAAAAAGGTTTTAAATTTGATCATGTGTGGGATTTGATGAAAGATATTCCAAAGTTTACAAACAATGTGAACATAAGTATTCCAGATAATTCTAATTTTGGGAGTGATTTTCTTGGCTCTCCAACATCACAGTCCCCGGGAATGTCTCCATTTTCGATCAATTTAATTAGTGATGATGGTGGATCAAATTCATCACAACGTCTGATTGGATCGAAGAAAGCAAAACTCAAAAGAAAAATTGTTGAAGGTAGTAATTCATCTCTTGACACTTTGGCTTCATCAAGTGAGCAGATCCTTGATTTTTTTTAAGATAATGCATCAATTAGAGACAAGAGTGATGAGATGGTTAACCGACGTATGCAAAACCAAGCAGAAAAAAAATTAGCTCTAAAACAAAATGGAAGAGGAGAATAAAATCTTGTTAACAAGTTTGAATTGTATCGATGATACTAATACACGTAAGTTCATTCAAACTGAACAAACAAGAATTATACAAAAGAGGACTCAACAACAACAACAACCTCAAAATGCACCAAATTTCTATGGACAATATTTTGGTGATTTTGGAGGTTTAGGATTAAATTTACCAGATTATTTATATTATAGTACAAATTCTAATTTGTGTAATATTTATTTCTTCATATAATTTTATTTTCATGTAAAATATTTGTTATTGTAGTGTGACTTTAAAGTTGTGTTTAAGTTTCTCAATGTAATATTATTTTTATGTCAAACTAATTTTAAGTAGTGTATAATATTTTTCTATATTAATTATCTTATTTCATTTTGAGTCAGCTTATGTGATATAGTCAAATTTATAATTGTATAAATAAACTATTTAATAATATGGACTAAAATGAAAGTAGAAAAAGTTAATAAAACTATTTCTAAGAAATACAAATTTACAAGGACTAAAAAGAAAAGTAAAAAGTGTTTTGAGGTTTTGAATAGTGAAACTTTAAATTTGAGGTGTCACTATTCAAAACCTCAAAATTTGAGGATTTGAGGATGGGTTGGAAATTAAAGAACCTCAAAATTTGAGGATTAGAGGTTGGTTTGAGATGCTTTAAGTCCTTTAGCGGAGCACCTGCTCCAACATCCTGAGAAAACTAAGGAAACAGATTTTACATAGTTCTGAGACGCTAAGGAAGAGAAATAAAAGACCAGAGCCACCTAATTTGATTATGACACTTTATTTTTACAGTTTCTAGACTTTTTGGAGTTTTTGCTTGTAAGATTTGGGAGAGTAATTTCTGCTATACTTGAGAAGAATTCTGAACCCTTTTATATCTCTGAGTTTTATTCATGAATTCCTTTTCATCTCTTGTTGTTTTTCTTTTCGCCATGTCTGAGTAATTTCTCTAGCTAGATTAAGGTTTTCAAAAGATTTCATGAGTTAGGGAATTGAATGCAAATAGGGCTTAATATTGATTGTCTTCACCATTGTTAATCTTAATGCTTAGGTTGAATTGATCACTTAATCTGCGATTTTAGGTAAATCTATTCATCAAAAGTGTAATAGGTTTCTAAAAGAAACTTTGGTAAGTGATTCATCCTTAGCCAACGACAGTTGATGCTAAGGCAGATTGTGAACAGATCAAACATGCTTGTTAATGCTTGTATGCGATTTCTAGGTTCAAACAACAGTTTAGAATTTAGGTTTTTAGACAAAGTTATTGAAGCCACAATAGTGGGTCGATATGCATTTATGTTTGAGTTTGAGACTTGCATTTAAACTGTGTCCTGAATAGTCCTTTGATTTCTATTTTTGAAATTCCTGCGAATTGCCTTAGTCTAGTGTTTGTTTTAATCAAATTTAAATCGTCGTTTACTTTCTTTTACTTGTCACCATAATTACGAACCAATCATCTTTTCTCTTGGCTTTGTTTCAGTCCTCTTTTCTCTTGGCTTTGTTTCAGTCCTCGTAGAGTCATAGTGTAACCTTGGTCCTCTAGAATTCGAATCTTTTATACTACAACTACAAGTTGTTCTATTGCAGTAGAAACTAAGAGAACATATCCAGTGAATCACGGTGCAGAAAGTCAGGCGTGGGTTCCGTTGGTGTGAATGGCGGTACAAGATGGGTGCCAAGTTTCACAGAAGGTTGGGGGAGGCCACAGGTTTCTGTGGTTCTTGGCTTGAGGGTAGGATTGTTGGGATATCAATCCAAGTCTCACATCAGAAGTTTAGACAAAGAGTTTCTAGTATATAAGTAATGTCTAACTCCAATTAGTATGAGGCTTTTTGGGAAGGAGCCCAAAATCAAATCTGTGCAGGCTTTGCCAATTGGACCCAAAGCGTACAATATCATACTAATTGGGGGAGTTGTACATGGACTTAGAAAAGCTAGACCTGGAGAAGTGGGTTGGGCTGCATGTTCGTTGTGGGAGGCTAGAGCACTAAAGGTGACCCTGCGTTTAAGAGGTACAAGATGTGTACTAGATATCGCTGTAGGTTGGAGAACAAGAGTTAATGTGATCTTTGGTTTGAGGAGGGGATTGTTGAGAATCAATCCAAAGTCACACATCAGAAGTTTATACCAATATGGTCTAGTATATAATTAATATCCAACTCTAATTAGTATGAAACCTTTTGGGAAGGATCCCAAAATCAAATCCGTGCGGCTTTGCCACCTGGGCCCAAAATGGATAATATCATACTAACAGAAAGTTGGACATGTGCTTGAAAAGCCTAAAAATTGGTATCATAGCGAGGTTCTGGAAAAAAGTGGATATGGACAAGTCGGTGTGGGCTGTGTGTTCGGTATGGGAGAAAGAGCCCTCAATGTGACCTTGCGAATAGGGGTGTCGGTGCTGGATTTTGTGAGTACAGTGGTACAAGATAAGTGTCAGGTTTTGCAGGAGGTTGGGATGCCACGATTTTGTGTGGTCCTTGTTTTGAGGGAAGGATTGTCGGGATATCAATCCAAGTCCCACATTAGAAGTTTAGACAAAGAGTGTCTAGTATATAAGTAATGTCCAACTCCAATTAGTATGAGACCTTTTGAAAAAGAGCCCAAAATTAAATTTGTATGGACTTTGCCAGTTGGGCCCAAAGCAGACAATATCAAACTAATTAGGGGATTTGGACATGGGTTTAGAAAATCTCAATATAAATGCTATCAGAGCCAAGGTTCAGAGAAGGTAGACCTAGAGAAATGGGTTGGGCTGCATATTCGTTGTGGGAGACTAGAGCCCTCAAGGTGACCTTGCGATTAAGATGTACAAGATGGATACTAGGTATTGCTGTAGGTTGGAGACTAAGAGTTTATGTGGTCTTTTTTTTAGAGGGAGATTATTGGGAATCAATCCAAAGTCACACATCAGAAGATTAGACCAATATGGTTTAGTATATAAGCAATGTCTAACTCCAATTAGTATGAAACCTTTTGGGAAGGAGCCCAAAATCAAATCTATACGAACTTTGCCAGTTGGACTTAAAGCAGACAATGTCATACTAATAGAGAGAGTTGGACATGTGCTTAAAAAAAACTCAATACAAAACTTAAACAAGATTTCACTTTTTTCCATCACTCTAAAAATAATGAACACTAAAAACACATCAAGCCTTTGGAGCTCGTCAGTACGAGAAGCTGGATGCTTATACTTTCACTTCCATTATTTCTCTTCTGATGGTATGTTTCTCAATCTCTCTTCTATGGATTTTCATGAAGAATCTATTGTTATTGTTTCACCAAGACTCCGAAAATATTGGAGTTAGCTTCTGTTTATTGCCTTTGGCTCATACCAGCTTTATTTGGTAACTCTGTTCTTATGTCGTTGATTCGCTACTTCCAAACACTAAGCTTGATCTTCCCTATGGTTTTATCTTCTTTCACCGTTTTATGTTTCCACGTATCGATTTGTTGGTTTCAACTTCGGGCTTGGAACCAAAAATGTGGCTTTATCTATTAGCCTTTCGCACTGGCTCAACACGTTTTCCTCTGGTTTTTCATGAGACATTCTCGAGTTTGCGAAAACAAAGGAGTTTTTATATTGATGGAAGCGTTTTGTCACATGAAGATCTTCTTCTCCTTGGTAGTTCCTTCTACTATGATGATTAGTCTTGAGTAGTCGGCTTTCGAAATATTTGATTCTTATTGCCAGAGTTTTAATAAACGCAAAGCTAGAAACACTGGGATTTCCATGATGTAATACTAGTGCCTGATTGAGCAACACTATATATAGTCTCTTAAAATCACCTATTCATGAGTAATCAGTTCCAGCCTTAGAAAAATCTGGGCTAGAAGCAAAAATAATAATTTATGGGCCTATCATTAATTAGTAACAAAAAAAATAATTAAGAACTAACAAATTAAGGTAGGACATTCGAATCTATGACAACCACAACGTTTACTTTTAGCAATAACCAAGAGAGCTAGTAGAGATTTTTTAGAAAAAATCGGTGGAAAAAATATATATATTACGAAAGGCTGGAAACATGAGCTTCCTTGGCTTCCTTCCAAGGCCGGCCCTGCGAGTAATGCTACCTTTTCATTTTTGAACATAAAAATATATAAAGAATAGTGTTGATGTCACGTTATAACAGAGAGGAAGAAGAAGATGTTTATGTTCAATTATTGCTAAATATCGCAGCGTTTTATATTATTGGGATTCCAATTGGTGCTTATGTAAATATCGCAGCGTTTTATATTATTGGGATTCCAATTGGACTTGTCTTATTTATCTTTGAATTTAAAGTTAAAGGTCTCTGGATTGGTATTCTCTCTGGATGCACTCTAAAAACTCTCACCTTATTTCTCATATACATCATTCACCAAGTGGAAGACCAATGAGTTTTTTTTTCTTATGAGGTATAGTGAAAGATGACAATTATTGGGGTATTGATTGTTTCATATGCCCCCTTTTTTTGTTTTATGCCTTTACATATGAAATTAGATCAAGAGAAATTATACATTCATTTTTGACTTGTTTGCATGACATGTCACTTAATCTTGGGTATTTAGTTTTTTTTTTGTCATTTTTATTTTTTATCTTCTAAAGAAAAATGACATTTTTGTCCTATTACGTAATTGGTCTCAAACCGTGCACAGAAATGTGTTGTACCATTCGGGGATACAACTGGAAAGTCAACGAGTTGGTTATGTGACGCTACAACTAGAGCTTTTCATTTGCCAAAAAAAACAAAATTAAAACAAAAATACTTGGTGACTGAAAATGTATTTCTAAATTTCAAGAAAATTGGAAGTGGTCGAAATTTTAAGACTTCGGAGAAAAAAATGGACAGATCTTTTTGTTTAAATTTTAAGACTTCGGAGTAATACTTGGGTACGTAAATAATTGATGTATTAAATTGTTAATAAAAATTTACTTAACATATTATTAAGAAATTTTCCCCTAATTTCGTTAGTCAGCGTCTTCCCTATTCTACCAACCCCTCTACGTATTGAGACCACGGCACGTCTTTGTTTTAATTGGTTTCACATTGTTAAACGTGAAAGATTTGTCCATTTATTTCTCCAAAATCTTAAAATTTCGACCACTTCCAATTTTTTTGAATACTTATTTTTTCTTTTGTAATAGTTCTTTGAAAAAAGTTTGATCGAAACAATGGAACAAGGTTTCTCGTTGGTACCAAAAAAAGAGGAAGATGAATTAGGAGAAGAATATAGAAATGAGAAATCTGCAGAAGAGATGAGTCATTTGTCAACAAATATGATGAAGAAAGTGACCTCCATGGCTGCTCCAATGGTGGCTGTGGCTGTTTCTCAGTACCTCCTTCAAGTTATCTCCATAGTTATGGCTGGTCACTTGGACCAGCTCTCTCTCTCCAGCGTCGCTATCGCCACTTCTCTTACCAACGTCACTGGCTTTAGCCTCATCGTAAGATCTTATCTTCTCTCTCACTTTGTATCTCTCTCTTTCTGATTTCGATCCTTAGTTTGGATTGGCAGGTGCGTTAGAAACACTATGTGGTCAAGCTTTTGGTGCAGAGCAATTTAGGAAAATCAGTGCATACACTTACAGCTCAATGATCTGTCTTCTCTTGTTCTGTTTTCCAATCTCTCTTTTGTGGGTTTTCATGGACAAACTCTTAAAGCTTTTCCATCAAGATCCTCTCATCTCTCAATTAGCTTGTAGATACTCGATCTGGCTCATACCGGCTTTATTCGGATACGCTGTTCTTCAATCTATGTCTCGATATTTCCAGTCACAAGGATTGGTTCTTCCTCTCTTCTTGAGCTCTCTTGGAGCTCTCTGTTTTCACATTCCCTTTTGTTGGCTTCTTGTCTACAAACTAAGATTTGGAATCGTTGGGGCCGCTTTGTCCATCGGTTTTTCATATTGGTTAAACGTTGGCTTGCTTTGGATTTTTATGAGAGACTCTGCTCTGTATCGCCACTCCAGGAATCTTCGGGCGCAAGAAATCTTCTTGACCATGAAGCAGTTTTTTGCCCTCGCGATTCCCACTGCAATGATGACTTGGTAACGAAACCCTGTGCAATTTTATAAGAAAATAATAATAAACGCTTTTTGCTTTTGATCTTCAACGAATCTTTAACTCTCAGCATTCTTTATGTTCGATCTTTTCAATGGATCTTTTAACTCTATTTTTGGTCTTTTTGTGTGTAAGTAAAGCCTGGAATGGTGGTCGTTTGAGCTTCTTATACTAATGTCTGGACTCTTACCGAACTCAAAGCTAGAAACATCGGTGTTATCCATTTGGTATATTGCACATATATTTCACTTTTAAAAAAAATTCTAACATAAACCCTATTTCCTTTTCAAACAAGCTTCTGATATTTGTAGTCTTTATTCTTTGAACAGCCTGACAATGTCGTCTCTGCATTATGTTTTGGTGTCTGGAATAGGAGCAGCCGCGAGGTTTTATAGATATTAAATGTTCATAAGAATCTATCTTTTTTATTGGAAATCTGTGAACCCTTGTTTTCTTTTTTTTTTAATAGCACACATGTCTCGAACGAGTTAGGAGCTGGAAATCCAAAGGCAGCTCAAGCCGCGGCTAACTCTGCGATTTTCCTTGGTGCTATTGATGCTGCCATAGTAAGCATCACTCTCTATAGCAACCGAAAAAATTGGGCTTATATATACAGCAAGGAGAGTGAAGTGGCTCACTATGTAACTCAAATCACACCCATTCTGTGCTTATCCATTGGTGTTGACAGCATTCTCGCCGTGCTCTCAGGTAATCAGTTCACATCAAATCAAAAGATATTGTGTATAGTAGAATGTACAGACCAAAGCATTTCAGACTAAGAAAGAGCTGGAGTCTGGAGAGATGATTGCATCTCTCACTTGAAGTCCAAGAAAGCTATATATTTATCTGTCTTGATAAACCCTAAGATTCTTGCTTCTTCAGGAGTTGCTAGAGGAACAGGGTGGCAACATATAGGAGCATATGCAAACATAGGATCATATTATCTGGTCGGAATTCCGGTGGGTTCGATCTTGTGTTTCAATGTGAAATTGAGAGGGAAAGGACTATGGATCGGTATATTGATAGGCTCTACACTACAAACGATTGTTCTTTCTCTTGTCACTTTCTTCACCAATTGGGAACAAGAGGTAAAGGTTTTTTTTTTCTTTTTCATTATGTTCGTGTTATTGCTAGAGTCTAAATCTTGTTTTGATTCGGGTTTTAGGCAGCGAAAGCTAGAGACAAGGTAATCGAGCTGACACCACAAGGCAACCAAGAAACAGAAAGCATATTAGAAGAGGATGTACAAGTTTTATTACAGGATGTTTCAGAAAATGTGTAAGACGCTTAACATGAATCATGATGTTGTTCTTGTCAAATTTTATGAAATCTTGATTTGCACTATATATATATATATATATCTATATAAATATAAATTGGACTCGTTGTATGCAGAAAATTTGAGAAATTAAGATGCAACAATTTCATAATAGTTTCATAATAGAAACAAAACAAATAAAAGGCATATCACTGTGTTGGTTTTTTGAGGAATTTTTCACAAACTTTCCAGAAATTGCATCTGTTATTGGCACGTTTTAGATGTTTTGGTGAATTAGAAGCTTTTACTTATATTACAATGATGGGACATATTACTTCCAAATTGTATGGATCTTTTTAGATTAGATTTTATCAAATATTTAACTTTTATGTGATGCATGATATTTTTTTTCCAAGTAACATATACCTTTATGTACATTGCTTGCAAAGTTTAAAATGCAACATTTGTATCTCTCACATTGGAATTATGAGGTAAAATTCAACTTATATATAAGTTGGAGAATCTATGTGGTGTATTGGAGAGAAAGATAGTCGGACCAAACTCTTGGATCAAACTTATCGTTTTTGTTCTAGGTTGCTTTTTCTAAAAAGTTTAATTAAAACACTAATCGGCTGTTCTTCTCAAATATCTCGTTTTCAATTTTGACATCTTCGAATCCTTGTATATTTGTAATCATTTTTTTCCCTGCCTCATTTAAAACTTAATATTGGGATTATATATAGATTACTTGGCTATGAAATCTTAATTTCTAAAGAGTGTGTGAAAGATATTCCACATGAGAAGTTGGGAGAGATCTTAGGCTAATCCACTCATTACCAATTGGTTTTGAGTTAGAAGTTAAAGAAATTTAACATGGTATCACAGCCCGATCCACACACTTTTATAATTCGACCCAAAAGTGGTTTGTATCCTCAGACCCAAAATTGATTGTCTAACGAGATTTAATGGCTAGAATAACCATTATCTCGAGGGAGGGTATTGGGATTAGGTAGAGATTATTGAGTCATGAAGCTTTAATGTCTAAAAGAACTATTACTTCGAAGGTGGGTATTAGGATTAGGTAGAGATTATTGGTCATGAAATCTTAATATCCCACATCAAAAGTTGGGAAAGATCTTAGGTAATATATAAGGGATTTGAGTCAATTCATTCATTGCTAATTGGTTTTGAGTTGAAAGCCTAGAAAACTTAACACTTTTTGCCATAAACACGATTCTCACATGTTCTAATGTTCTAGTGTTGATTTCAAAACCTAATATATGGCCTCTTAAGCTCATCTCTGTCATGGATGTTTGAGGTTTGCTGTAAATATGAAAATTCTCGAAATTGCTTGAGGCGCAAATCTTAAATATAATGCTTGGTTGTGTTGCTTGTTGCTTGGGTTTTTGATTTCGTGAGTGTAATTCATAGCTCTTTGTAGAAATTATGCCACATTCTTCTTTTTTTGACGTAATTATGCCACATTCATATTACCCATATTTGCAAATTTAGAGAAAATTTTGGAAATGTGTTGTAACTTTGAGTTTTGGATATGAGTTCACGTTATTGCTTTGTAATTGTCAACTTCTGTTATGAAATGTTCTCATGCATCGTCGTGCTTATATGAACGTCATCTCTTTATATCGGTGCATTGATTTGGTTGACTTAGACATGCCTTGTTCTAATTGTGAACATGAAGCTCTAGGCACAATGGCACCAAACACCGCGCATGGAGCAGAAATAAACGATTGAAACCAACATGCATCTGAACAAATTTATCTCTTGGAAAGTAGATCCAAGAGTCTCAAGCCTTGTCGAAGCTACTTGCTTCAAATATTTTTAAAATCATAATGAAGGTCAACATAGGCAAAATTTGCCACTCAGCTTTGTCGCACTTTTCTGATGAAAGAAAAAATGCATTTACTTTCCGAAGAAGAGATGGTTTTACTATGTTGATTTTGGCCTCAACGACATCTTGTATATTACTAGACTTCCCATTGACGGGAAGCAGGTACGTACTTCTTATTTTTTTATTTCATTGCTGGATTTCTCATTGTTGGTTTTTTATATGCTCAATTGGAAGACATGTATCGGCATATGAGAGTGGCAATAGCATGGGTACAGTTGCAGAAAACTTAAAATTAAGTAAATATGTTGCTAAAGCATTTTCTCGTGATAAGATAGGAAGAAATTGCTTCAACATCTACCTCTATAAATGTGCGAGAAGATAGTGAGGAGCTGAATTTAGAGGCTTATTGCCTTATCTAATGGCATATATATCTCTTTTTGTTTAGGGGGAATTGCGGCTAATCCTAAACAGTACTAAAACTATTTATGCCATGTTTTTACCACTACTAGGAACAACGAAGGGCATAATATATGCAAAGATTCATTAGAAAAGTCAAATAATAAAGGATAATCTTACTTTATACTTGATGTTTACCCCAAGTTTATGTGGTTTTTCATATGCTCTCATGGTAAGGTTTATGAAAACACAACCTAATTACTATAATTCATGATACATGAATGATGTTAACTGACAATTGTTTTTTTTTTCTTTCGTTTAAGTATTTTCATTAGAGCTATTTCCAATTTATAAATTTGCAAATATAGGATACGTACACGAAAATTTATCTCTTGGACATCTCTCGTATGCAAATACTTACATAAGAAAACATAAGAACAACAATTGTTGGTAAACATCATTCATGTACTTTGAATCAAAGTAATTAATTCTTGTTTTCATTTATAGAACTTACTGTGAAAGCATAAGGGTTTTGGTTTTTTTCCAATGAATCTTTGTGGAATGCCAACATTGCTTCGAGATAACCACAGTTCCCAACAAGAAAAATCTAAGTGAATAGTTGACAGATTTTCTTACCATATTGAAAAGGCTGTTTATGATGATAAATTTTTGTATTAATGAGATATAACTGCATTTTTTGGTTTTGAATATGATAAATTATCCACGATACACTATGATCTCTTATTATATGGCGAATAATATAAATATAAGATAAAAGCTAATATTATTCTTTTGAAATTTTGAAACTATCAACATATACATGTATTCTGAATAAATATATACTATTCAGCACATAAACCATGTAGTTATATTTATACAATAATCTAATTGAAACAGTTCTTTATGGCAGTGATAGATTCAAAATTTCAAAAAAATAACATTAGATTTATCTTATATTCGTATTATTTATCGTATATTGAGAGATGTGTAATGTATGATAAAAAATTTATTATATTTAAAATTTTAAAAATATTTTTATATCTTTTTAATGCACTAATTTATCATTAAAAACAATATATTCAATATGGTAAAAAAAAGTTGTAGCAACAAAAAAATTATGGTAAAGTTAAGATAAATAAAAAAATAATGTTTTTTTCGTGGTAGACATCTTAGTTACAAAAACAGTAAACCTAGTTTTCTTAATAAATAATTTACAATTTTAAAATTAACATATTGCTTTATATTTTGTGTATATATGTAGTCATGAAATAAATAAAACAGATGGTTGTTATGTATATAAAATCTCAGAATCAATAGAGAAAATACAAGATTAAGACTTCTATATTTGGTTTTTATAGATAATTTAAAGAAAAATGGATTAAACAAATAAAAAGTGATGACAGAAGGCTAAAGAGCACAAAGGAGTAAGATGCAAAAAACTGTTCCGAATTGGATCTCATCATCTGTGCTCTCTATCTTCTGTCAACACTATCAATGCCTCTCAAAAACTTTCAAAAAAGAATTTTGGATTTAGGATTGAAAACAAGTATATGGACATCAGAACTTGACAAAAGTATGGGATTTTTTATTTAGGATTGAAAATACGTATGAGATAGTATAAGAATTTTGGATTTAGGATTGAAATACGTATGAGATATTAAAAGAATTTTAGATTAGGATTAAAAATATGTATGAGATATTAAAAGAACCTACAACAAACCTTTGATGGACATCAGAACTTGACAAAAGTATGGGATTTTTTATTTTCTATGGCATACGGCTGTGTATAGGAGAACTTATAACATATATATGTATGGGTTTAGAGAATTACCAATGGAGTTGTTGATGAGACGATGATGAGGAGATTTCTTGAAGCCACTATTTATAGACACAAATAGAGCAGCGAGATGATTTCTCCGCTCCAATTGCATCAATCTTTTTGTTTCAACAAGTTTGGAATAATGTTGTAGGTAATTGGTTCCTTTGGTATATACGGCTTTTAAATACTAGTATAAATTTTTGAAAGAAAATATATTCCGGTTGAAAAAATATATTATTCCCGGTCAATGTTCAAGGTCAATAATATTTTGGAACTATCTACCTAATTTGCCAGATATATTTATTATTCCCGATAAATGAATGACGTATTTTCAAAAACTACACTAAATATTGTCGTAATCATACTAATTAATGTTTATATTATAACTTGTTTATCGAGTACTAATCCATGTAGCCTTTCGACTATAAAATATTGACCTAGATTGATCAAAGACCCCAGCAACTGATAATACCATTCATGGAAAGTATTACAGAGATCAAAATTTTTAAATACCCCCAACTTAAGATCTCGCTAGCTACTTTGTTAAGGTAATGTTGGTGGAATTCTTAGCATTATACTAGCAGTATAGTACTCAATTAAGGTAATATTTGTCAATCCGACTTTAACCTTTGTGCCTCGCTGCCTCATCAATATCTGGCCAGGGGAACTCACTGTAAGCAATACAGATGACGATGGCGACCATTACCCTGTAAAAGAAGAATCCAAGTTCGAGAACAAGTTTTGGAAATTGCTAACTTTTGTACTTCAAATCATAAATAAACAAATCCTTGAACAAAGCTTTTTCAAAGTTTTATATATATATATATAGATTCAAAATAAACTTCACAGTTCTACTAAAGAATCGGCAAGTTAAACAAAAATGTTTAAACATCAACATTTTATTTAAAGTAAAATACAAACATAAAACATTGAATAGTTATTGCTCACCAAAATTCCTTAATGGTGATACCGAGTAAACTAATCAAGTTCTGTTTTTATTTATAAATTAGAAGAACTTACATATTGGAGAGAGCCAAAATGACACAGATCATTCCGTGAATCTGGAACTACCAGTGCGAGCCAACGTGATATTCTTGTTGGAATAATAGTTAGATCTGCCATGAAAATGTTTCCCAATATATTTCGGTTTGTCCATGAGAAGCTGGCTTCAATATAGTTGCAGTCTAGCCTTGAGACAATAATGTGACTATGAGACTGCAAAAGTAAAGGTGAGCAACGAGTAAAGAGAGAAGAGATGATTTAGTCATGTTTTAGTTCATTTAATCGATATCGAGTTAAATCGGACCATTAGCATGAATCTAAATTTTGTTTAAGCCCTCGCTTGATGATGTAGCGGCTAGTTTTTAAATATGTGTATCATTTATTTATTTTCCAGGTTTCATATTCAATGCCAAATAGTTTACTTGAATTCTCAAAAATATAGTTCCTAAATATTTTGATATGATATTTGTAAAATGTTATCAGAAGCCAAATAATAGACTGTTCTTGATTTTCTCAACTACTTATTTGTGATTCAGAAAGAAGTGTTTTTTTTTTCTATCAACTTTGTTAGATGCATTTTCTTACTACAAGTTTTTTTTTCTATCAACATTGAAAATTAAATTAAATTTTGATTTGAAATTTAAAACAAAACTAATCATATCTATATATATATATATATTCATATGTGTGTATGTACAGAATGTATGGCTCGATCTCATTTCCTCCTCCTTTTGGTAAGCTATAAGCTACAAATAATCGTGAAATCTTTTACGTTATTACTACAAAAAAGAATTCTATAACCAGACTTTAAGAGCTGTAGGTGGGTCTAACTCCAACTCATACTCATATAGCCATATTTTTTCTGTTTATTCATGTTTTTTCCAAACAGTTAGTTTAGGGTTTTAAGGGCTGTAGCTTTCGTATTCAAAACAAAAAATTAACGAGAAAAAAATATAAAGCTATAATTTTTAGTGATTAATCTGTAACTACATTTCTAACTAAGCAGATTCAATTTCGCTACAATTTTATTTTTCTTACCAATAGATAGTAGTACTATTAAACAATTAGCAAAGAAAGTGAAAAAGTATGCTTCGACTCTCTTGTCTTGTCACACTGTTGCCCTAAGAACATTTTGGTCGAGTAAATGGGGTTGACAGCCTTTGGAATTTCTTCCATCTTGTTTATATTTTGGCTTATTTCATTTGTACATGTTATTTCTTGTGAACATACAAATCCTCTAGTGTAAAAACATATCACACAATCAATAGTACTAAATTATTTTTAAAAAAAACAAACAAACACAAGCGCATACCTTTAAAGAAAATCTAAACTTGAAGATATTAGAAAAAAAAAAAAACTTGGATAATTCAACAAACTGAGCTAAAAATCCCTGGGAGCAGAAAACTCTGGGCCCAAGTCTAGGTTTCCTAGTGGGAAAAGAACTAATTCGCAAAATATATAAACTGATCTTAGTTTTTAGCAGAACCGCATCAGATTATACGGAAAGATATACATCAATTTTTTATATGGTTTTGTAATTAGAATATTTTAAAGAAAAAAATTAGAGTTTGCATTTAGTACTTACATATTTTGAAAGAAAAAATATGTTTACCATAAGCAAATTTTATGGCGTTTATATACAAATTGTTGGCGCTAAAAGACAGTTTATATATGGCCCGTAGTAAGAAAAAGAAACATGACCTAAAAACTAGAGTTGGAGTTATTTAGGGATAAGAAAAAGAATGTTAGGGTTAATCCAATTTTTTTTCTGTGGGTCTACTGAGATCATGGGTGATGGATGCAAGGACAATATAGCCAATTGAAGTAAGGAAAAGGCTAAAAGAGGGAACAAAGAATCTGAGAGAAACAGTGTCATAATTCTTATCTCTTCATACCTCTTTGAGGAAAGCATCTTCGTACTTGTCGCTTCCCCCATAGCTTCTTCCTTATTCTCTTTTACTTTCTCAACCCTATCTCCATTCTTTTTGTATCCATTCCACTATTCCCCACTCACGATCTCTTTTACAATAAATATATATATATATATATATATAAACTTGTTTACAGTTACATATATCTTAAAATGTAAAGAAGAATGTTTAATTCACATAATTGCTATATATAACATATTACTTTACTAATGTTCAAGGGTTAGTTAATGAACAAAATAGTCACATGAGGTTAGTTTTATGTTAATTCATAGAATCGCCAATTTTCAAATTAATGCTCTTCAAGGTGAAAAAATTAGTGCTGAAATTCTAAACAAAAAGAAAAGAAAAATTGATTTTAGCTATATGAAGTATAGGATAATGCATGCCTACACATCCCAACAAACACAATTTACTAATAACTACATCAACACTTGATATAGAATGGTCACACATCTGGACAAACATGGGTTATATGGCTAACACCATAATTATCAAAAAAAATTCTACTACGCTACACCGTTCGACAAACACTGGCGTTGATCTGAAAATTTTACTGAATAAGTTTTAAAACAAAAGCAATCAGACTCAAACTAACCCAATTTAAAAACAACCCAGCCTAATTGCAACAAATCACTCAGATATGATTAACAGTTAACTACGATTTGGCAAAAAAAAATACAAATTTCAAATCGACAAAATTCTTCTTTCAATGTGTATGTTTATTTAATAGGAATTTTTTTTTAAATTTTTTGTATTATTTATTTTCGTAGGTGATTTAATTTTTTTTAGTTGTATTTTTTTACTAATTATAAGATATCTTATTATGAATTCTCATATATGTGGATTTTAATTTAGTATATATATATATTATAGTTATTTATTGTTTTCTAATTCTAGTTATATATACTTGATCCAAAAAAATAATTTTGAAACTAAGTTTACTACATCTTCGCTGAGTGGTTATTTTTTTCAACGATAAAAAAATATCAATATAGTAAAGCTACTTAGCTTTATATCTTGTACATTACGAGTAATTACAACACATGGCCAAGCCAGTACTAATTAAGTTTCGTATCCGATGTACATGGTTATCAATAGACGTGTGGTATTGGTCAAGCCAAACAGCGCACATGGAACAACGATTTGGTCTGTGTGGCAATCTCTACACCAAGAGGTTGTAGTGGGGTAGTTGATAGTTCCCATTTGTGTGAAAGGTCATTCTGTTGGTGTAGATTAGGAATCGACTTTTTCTAATGAAATTATCAAATAAACTCTTAGCTATGTGGGATATAATTTGGCGGCTTCGTACCTCACCAGAGAATTAGTCGGGTACCCTCGGACTTCGAATACCTTGAATGCTAATAAAAAAAAATCCTACACCAGAACATTAAGAAACTTCTTGTCACATTTGAAGAAGTTCAACTGTAGTTATATCTTCGAGAAAGAAATATGATGTTGGGTATAGTTGCAAAGAGTCTATATGTATGTCAAGTTTTACATTAGTGTCGGATTGGTTAAAATCTTATGAAGGTTGAAAAGTCATTGCCATATAAACATTTGGGTTGATGAAAAAGTTGAAGTGAGCCAAACAAAATACCAAATAAAAAAAATTTTAAAAAAAAAACAGCGCACATGCTATCTTATCATCGCTACAACAATATAGACAAACTTCTGCCTGAGTGAAGAATATATACATACATATATACAAAGAGAGAGAGTATATAAAACGAATTTTAGCAAAAAAAAAAAGAGTATTTAAAAAGAAAGAAATTGATAAGAGTATTAATATAAGTTGCAATGCATTTTCCTTGATTAGACAAGGCTATGATAGTACCCAAATTCATTGTCTTTTGTTTCAAATATATAATAATATGGTCAGATATATAATATAACAGGGCCGTCTCAATTTCTTTTTATTTTGAAATTAGTACGTCTTGTTAAATAAACAGCCATATAGAAATTCCAAATTGGAAATTACAGTAGCAAAACCATGAACGAGTTGTGTATTTTTTTCGGGACATTTGTTGATAACACACACGAAATAACATAGACATTATTAATATCTTAACTAGAGCTGATTTAGCGCTATTATCAGTCACAAAACAATAAGAACTAGCGGTATTAAAAGTGGTATTCTCAACTTTTGTACTGGTACTTTTTACTTTTTAACTATTCTGATATCGTTTACCATTGTGTCACCAATCGGATCGGACCAAATGATCAATAAACTAATTAAGCACACTCAAAATAAATAACATAATATGATATATGTGAAAAGGGAATCATGTGCGAAATTCATGTTTTAAAAAAAAAAGACACATAAAAATTAATCAATTATTTACATATTTGCATCAGTCATTTTTTAAATAATTGACCAACATTACTCTACAAATTATAACACGACCCATGGACACTAGTAGCTAATGAAAATATATAGGGTTCGGCTGTATGTTTGTTAGTCAGAATGTAGACCTCTAATGGAAACTTACATATATATATATATATAATATATATATAATATATTCCAATAGATTGCTTTTGCGGAGTATTATTTTAATTCGATATCTATAGGGCCCGTCAACTCACGGTGAGAACGAGCGTACCGTGGAATATAGCTTTGAAGGCTCTAGAGTTGGTTTCCAACATCCACGGAATCTCAACCTATCAAAGTGATATAGACTTATATGCTTGCTTCAACTTTCACTTAAAACCATGTTTTTTTAGATAAAATTAGTTGAATCAGGTTCTCTTTTGAATCGTCTAAAGTTTTGAGGTCAATTTGGCCATGCTACAAAATTATAAGGTAAAATACATCTGATCACAAACCGCTAGAATTGGTAATATCAAAAAAATTTCAGTCATTAACAAAAATATTAACGATCTTCAACCTAATTTTGTTTGTTTTATAATTTCTTATTTAACAAAACCTTTTGGTGATTAAATCATGTTTTGTTGGTAGTCGTTGGTGGCATTGGACATGTGTTTTAGTTATTAATTGCTAGTCTTACTCTTACATATAAATGCTAAATTTAAGCGTTTGAAATTGTTAGTTACTAGTCGTTAAAATCTGTTGACGAAGTTTCGATAAACCAGTAACTATGAAATTAATAAACAAAATGTGGTCGTGCTATCACTAGTCGTTCGTTACTGACGACCACAAACAAAGAATAATACGTAGTTTTGATAGGTATTAATCATATGGTATTTCAATTTGATTTGGTTTGGGTGTTTAAAATGTTTTGAATATGTTAGTTTTGATTGGTTAAAAACTTAAAATAATTTGTATTTCGGTTGAAATTGAAAACCATGAACGAGTTGTGCATTGATTTCTTTGTTCTTTTTGTTCTCCTCTTAATATAGAGAAAAGGCATTTGCCTTAAGCCATAAATAAATAAATATAAATATAAATATATATATATATATATATTATAGGGCCACATCTTTTATGTAGTTTGAAATAGTGTGTTTTTTTTTTTTTGAACCTTGAAATAGTGTGTTTGAAGTACGTCTTTAAGAAGCTTATAAACATTAAATTTTATGCAGACAAAGTATATCTTAAGGAAAAATAAATTTAAAAAAAAACTTCAAAATTGTACAAAAGGGGTTAAAATATGGCCATGTTAACGTGGTCCGAAAAAAAAAATGAAATAGGTTAGTTCTTTCGTCGTTCACTAGTTTCAAAATTCTGGTCGTCGGTCAAAAAAGCAACAAGTATTATTATAATATATAAAGCACCAAATAATTGGATTCTCAAACATGATGTAGTTTAGAATCTTATGCAAATCACACTGTAGTTTTGGTGGCTTTAAATTAATATTAGAGAAACTATTAGCCAACCAATCAGTTTTCGAAAGGTGTCATGGAATTAAACGAAGAGATGATCGATGTGATTTGGACTTTCTCAATGTGGAATGTGACACAAAGATAATCAACTATTATGATCCCTATAAAAGTTTTAAATGATTATACGTGCCAATCTATTGGTATGTAGAGACCCCTTCAATAGTGCCAAAATAATAATCATTTAAAACTTTAAACACTGAAAATGTAGAAAATCATTTAGAAACTATCTAAAAGACTCTTTAAAAATATAGAAAGATCTGATTTATAAGAACACGTATTTATTTTTTTTTAATTTATTTTACTCTACTTTATTTTATTTTTCGTTATAGATGGAGGGGGTGGGCGGGGGATAAATGTCCTCTAAAAATATAATATCGTACAAAACTTATCATGATATCTGTTAATATTTCGCATAAAGTTACACGTATTTATATTTCTTTCTGTTGTAACACATAGATATTTAACTTGTAAAATTTTATCCAATATATTTTAAAATGTAATAGCCTTTTTGAATGTTTCTAGAGATATCCTACAACTTGGAATAAAATTTAGGTTTGGTCCTACTAGCTCGAAATGGATTATTTATATGTACTTATGTACTTAAAGTTGACAATATTTATATATAATGCAGTTCTTGTATTAAAATTGAGATTATTGTCATTCTATCCCATATCTTCTGTTCAGCAAACCATGGTATAAACATTCTTTATCTTTTTTTGGTATTCGAGATATCAATGACAAGTCTGGTATTATCAACGTTTCCGCTACTGTTTAACTAACAGCAATCAGGTATAATGAAAAATAATGTTGGATTGTCCAGGATCAATCTGGATTGGTGCTATTGTACGACTATTAGAGCATCACCAATGTTGATATCCAGTTTGGGTTTCTTAGCTTTTTTTTATTTCGTTTAACATTTTTTTTATTGGGAAAAACTCTATGTTTTATACTCCTCCAACTTTGATCCCCAATTTAAGGGTTGGTTCATCAGATTAATTTTTTGTAATTAAGAAAAAATTCAAACATACAATTTTTAAAATAAGAGGCATATAAAGTCAAACTATAAAAGAACATAAAAGATAAAGATAGATGAACTAAACTCTAGCCCTAATGTGCTCCAACGTCCATTCCCGAGCTCTTCCATCAAACCCCGACTTGTCTTCCTTGTACATCTTCGCTTTATCTTTATCGTAGTACTCCCCCTCACCCAATTCTGGGTTGCTCAGCATCTCATGAATTTTTGTGAGAACCTTATGGATGGTGCTACTGGGCGAGTAGTAGTCGGTACTGAGCATCCATAGGAAGATATCTCCACGATCTCCTACGTTGGGGTGAAAGACCTTTGTTCTGAAGAAGACCTTGGGTGGCTTGAACGGGTATTGGGGAGGAAAGTGCATGTCAATTAGGAAGACTCCGTTCTCGTACGGCGATCCTGCTGGTCCAAAAAGCAGAGCCTTCCAATAACTGATATCTCCATCAACGGGGCCTAATCAAATGTGTCAAAGAAAAAAAATTAGTAGATTACAAGTCTAAACTCGGAAACAACACATTTAAGCATAATACTCAAAATACATGTACTGTATAGCGGGCTCTTAACCCGCTCAATTTCCTTTTTCTGAATCATAAGGGATTTCTCCCAGTACACGACAGAATTGCTTTGCATCTTCTGCCCATAACAGAAGGGGATCAGAACAATACAAACAGAATGGCAAACAACTACAACGACTGAGTATACACCTAAAGTACAACAATTTCAGTTCGACATCACCTAAACCTAAACCCGAATGATGCCACTCACATAAATCAAATCAGATCACATATTTCAAACAGCAAATCATACTACGTATATGAAGCATCATCGATATACCCTCTAAACCTAAACCCAACTGAGGCAAATGAAAGAAACCGCAAATGAAACCCAAAAATGAACCGCAATGCAAGTGTAATAAAACGCAAATGAAACCCAAAAAATAAAGGCATACAAAATTTTCCCCAAATTTCCGAGTTACCCTAAAGTTCATCGCAACAAATCCATCACATATATCATCAAGCATGCAATCCAGTAGTGAACCCCCTACCCAAATTGTAAACCACCCATACACTACTACTGAACCGATTCAACCTAAATTTCAACTAATTCGATGAACCCTAGAATTTCCCCCAAATTGATTCAAACCCTAATTCCGATTTTAAAAACGATAAACCCACGAAGCGATTGTTACGAGGTCGGGAATCTTTACCTTGCTTGTCGCTACGTTCCGATGAATCAGCTTCGTCGTCTCAGCAGTCAAAATCGCCGGTAAACCAATTCGTCGGTGACAGAAAAATACTCAGGAAAAACCACTCGATTTCTCTCTCGAAAACAAAATGAGACGGACAAAGAAAAATGAATAAACACACGACTTGCCTTTTAATTCCAGCCACTCACCATCCGCCACGTCATCAACGATATTCGCTTGAGACGGGCTCGTCGGTCTCATCTGGAAGAAACGGTCCGTCCAAATAATTCGGCCCAAAAATTTTTTTAATTGCATTCTACCCCTTCGAGCCCACTGATATACCGCGGATGATACCGCGTTGGAGATGGTCTTAATCTCTAACTTGTACAGCTATTACGTTGGAAATAGTAGCTCTAGGTGATAGTACAAATTGATTGTAGTATCTTAGATCGGTGTCACTAACCAAAAAAACAAAAGGAAGAATTTTAGATCGGTGCTATTTTTTTTAATATATATTTTAGATCGGTGCTATTGTAGAAACATTGTGTCAAGAAAGCTTAGAAGCTTTTTGCGAAGGAAGAGTTTTCAAACATCAGATGTGGTGGCTGATTATGACACATCTATCAAAACATATATAAAAGATTTTAAGGAGTTTCCAACTCAAAATAAATCAACAATAGATAAAGAGATCAAGTTAGATATATTTTCTACTGTAACCACACATTTAAATCAGATAAATGTCTAGTATAATAGATCTATCTCAACTTCCAATAAGTGATTTTCTTAAAAAATTCTTAAGAAAAATTAAAATGAATAACATGATATTTCAGAACTTTAATTTGGAAGTTGGGACCGAATTAAGAAACCGTGAACAGATTTAATATTCAGGTAAATATCACATTGCAGCGCAGATAATTTATCCACATAAATCATATGTCTGGACTATACTTGTATTTACTGTTAAATATATATATATATATATATATATAATTAGAAATTTTTGTATTGATAGAAAAAAGCATCTCCAGTACCTTATCAATTGATTGATGGTTTCATAGGGACTTGACAAAATAGAGAATATGAGAAAATTGTTGCCAAAAGGAGTATCGAAGAATAAAAAAAATGTGTGAATGGGCTTGATGTCTTTATTCCATTTTGGGTGGGTATCTTTACAAGATTTGATGATCTTCTTCTTCGTCCTCTTCAGCCACATGAATACCTATAATCATGTTTACTCTGAATTCTAAATTTTCAGAGGTGGCACTAATACTATGAAATATCTATTAGTGACCCAAATCAAATCGTTTAATTATTTTTACAAATCTGTCATAATTGTTGTATTTTTTTTGTTTAACCCCCAAATAAAGTATTTGTCTCCAAGAAAATATGTTAACTAGGAAGGAAAGAACTTATATGCTGCAATCGAAATGGTTACATGTGTACCCTATTTTGTTTATATTGCAATTATTTAGGTCATGAATACTCTAGTAATAGTTTGGAGGCACATGGTGATAATTTTTCGCAGAAGAAATTTAGTAATCACTCTTTAATATTCTATGAATTAAAAGAGTTTTAGAGATAATCTTTATGCCAGAGATTATCGGATTAGATATATTCACCAATTGGAGTTGAACCATAAATTTCACCTGCTGAAAAAATTAAAGGCAAAAAAAAATTATAGTGATTCACTTTCAACATAAAAGCTACGTCCAGTTTCCGCCATTGTTGATTTCACTATAGTAGAACTCGAAACTCTTAGAAGAAAGTCTTTTATTTTTTGTCTGTTATTCTACAACAATAGAAATAATCACAATTTTATTTAGAAGAAGTATAGAAAAATAGAAATATATAGAAAAAGCCCTACAAAAATCAAAAATATACCTCTTTTTTTGTCAACAACTTAGAATACAGTAAAACCTCTATAAATTAATACTCGATAAATTAATAATTATTATAAATTAATATTTTTTTTGATTTTGAGTCGGACCAGTGTAAAAATTAATCAAATTCGATAAGATAATAAAATAATAATTTTTTTAAACCCCTATATAAATATATGGTCTCAATATAAATATAAATTAATAATTTTAAATTTTATGTATATATATAGGTAATATATAATATAATTAAATATAATTCATTTTTTTTGTTTTTATTTAAGTTTAAAGTTTTATTGAAAATCATCTCTTTACTTATTTACATCAATAGCTTTTAATGTTATTTGTTTATCTCCATTTAAAATTTGTGAAAAATGTTAGATGTGATAATTGATTTTTTTATGCGTAACTGTTTCAAAATTTATTATAGCATTGTCTTCAATTTCAGCATCAACATTAAAGATAATAACCATATTTTATTTATAAATTTTGTACTAATGAACATTTATATTCTTACATAGATAATTTAGTCCACAAATAACTATTTTATTAGGATTGATATGACTAGTTATCATAATCTTAAGTTTATGCATATCATTTTATAAGTATATGAGTTTAAATTCTTAAATATAACATCATTTAAAAGAAATTTTTAGAAGAGGATGGGCGAAAAATAAATATTCTCTATAAATTAATAATTATCACGATAAATTAATAAAATATTATGTTCCTTACATTATTAATTTATAGAAGTTTTACTATATCTAGAACGGTTCAGTAATTCAAACCGAAAATACCAAATTTACATATATGATATTATGAGGGTAGATCCGAGCACTCCGTGCTGAAATATCCACCTTCATATTTTTCGCGCGTGGAATATGTGAAATCGAGAAAAAATTGAAAGCTTCCTTACTCTTTACAAACTCCTCCAGATGTAAATCAAATGTTGGCCATTCCTCAAATGTCAAAACCATCTTCACCAGTTCAAAACAGTCTATTGCGAAAGTTACTTCCATATTCTGATTCACAAGCATACAAAGAATGATCCAAATGAGAGTTTTTAATTCAGCGTGTAATGGAGTTAAACTTTGTCGTACATTTCTCGCACCTATTATTTTTTTCCTTGCCATCTTTGAAATAATACCAATCTCGTCTTGAAACTTTATCCGTCTCTTTCCAATACCCATCTATATAACACTATTATCTCGTATATTATGATGATATTGTGGGATAATTTCTGATTTGAATTGTCAGAATCAATTCTTCCTGTTGTAATTCTTCCCATAATGCAGTTTTTGTTTCCACAATTTTTTGTATAATTTGTAAATCTTTATTTATATTTGAAAATATCCTTAATAAGCTTTCTTAACTAATAATTTATACAGTAGGCTCCAACCTTGTCGAACCGATCAAATCGATCAGTGTGCTGGCCGAATGTCTTATAGCACAACAGACCGATCCGTAAGATTAGACTCCACAATTCAACATATGTTACAACTTACAACTTCTATATTTTAATTTCAAAAACGAAAGTAATCAATTATAACTTATAGTAATATGTATAAGTGCATTCTTAACATATAACTTACACACTAATTAAATTGACATCGATAATGTTTAATACGTTTTGTCTGTTGCCTATATTGTCGAAACAATTATTCTATGTAGCCCTAACTCCCAAAAAGGACTTGGCAAAGAACGTCTAGCAACTATTATGTTTTGATTTTTAGCAAAACAAAAAAAAAAACAAAAAAACTATTATGTTTTTTTTCAAAATTATTAATCAAATGGTTGGCCTTAAAAATCATCTTATTTGCTGTTTCTTATTAAGGCTATTAAAATTTTGTTGTGTGGGAGTTAGATTCTAAACTCGTGTTTTAACTCATTCTGGTGACAGTTGTTAAAGAAGAATTAATTCCTTTGTTTTCATTTCATTTGACCGTTCCCTGCCATTTGATATTAATTTCCATCAGTGGATAATTATGTGAGTGTTACGTCACATTTGATATAAGGAAATCTTGTATACATGATATCTCTTTACATGTAGATTTGACTTTGTTTTATCCCAAAGAGGTAAATCAATCATGCAAAATAGGTAGATAGCTCCAAATAAATAAATAAAAATAAGACTAAGAATAATTTTTCTTTTGTTGACAATATTATTCCAAACTTGTTGAAACAAAAAGAACAATACAACTGGAGAAGATAAATCATCTCGCTGCACTATGTGTGTCTATAAATAGTGGCTTCAGGAAATCTTCCTCATCATCATCTCTTCAACAAACCCTTTTGGTACTTCTCTACACACATACATACATCTATCATATAGTTCTCCTATATATAAAAATCATCAAATTTGGTATTTTTTCGGTTTACCAAGATCTTGATATCCATTAGAGGTGCTTTTCGGTTTTTTTCTTTTGTAGTATGCAATACTTTTGTAGTAAAAAATGAAAAGTCGACATTTAGAGGTTTGGGAGGCGTTGATTGTGTTGACAGAAGATAGAGAGCACAGATGATGAGATGCAATTCAGAGCAGCTACTTTGCATCATACTCCTTTGTGCTCTCTATGCTTCTGTCATCATCTATTATTTGCCTTAACCCATCGTTTATATATAACAAATCTTGCTTATGCCATGAGTTAATCTAGGTTTTTATATTGGGTATTTTATAAGATTCAAATCTGGTTTGAGAGGTGTATATATTTCAAATTATGCTTTATCAAAAATCTTTGTTAGAGTGGAAGATCGGTGATCAAAGTTTAGTTTTGATGCTATGATCTATATCATGATTGTGATATAAAGCTAATTAGGTTCAAAGATTTTAAAAGTGGATATTAGCTAGTTAGGTATTGGAATTTTGTGATTTTACTTTTGCTAACCATAAGCATTATGTGGTTTTGAACCCGGATGTGTCACAAACCACTAAGCTACATGTTCTGAGTTTGTAATCGTCATTGTTATACTCAAGAAATATACATAATATTAAGAAAAAGAATGTAATAGGTAGAGTTACAAGTTATATACTGTAAGACATATATTAATTAGAAAACTCCAATTGTTTTAGTGATCTCAAAGAGCCCTAAAATAGATATTGAAAACAGTAGCTTTTAAAGTTTGTTTCATGGTTAATATTAATATAACAATTTTACTTTTAAGTCTGAATTTCCTTAAACGAATTTTGCTGACTAGCTTGACTTAAATATAAATGTTTAATTAAAGGATTCAATATAATATTTGAAAAGATTTAGAATGATTGAAGTTTTGATAAGTTTTTAGGAGGGGTGTATAGATTGATTTGTATTAAAATGATAAATCTTATTTTATTCAAACATGGATTTTAAAAAGTATTCTAAAATCAAGTTTTATTGGTTAGAAAATTTGTAAATTGTTATAAACAAATGGACTTCTAGTAACCGGCCCATTAACCATCAGGTTAACGTCTCATGGCCCATTAGGGTTTCTGATACATTAGTTATGTAATGTATATATACACTGCTTATGGAAATAATAAGATCAGAGTTTTTCCCTTAATACGTTATCAGCACAAAGCTCAACTTCAAACGATCATATCTCTCAAAATACAAGGAGTTAGAAGGCGATCTACATATCATTTTGAAGCCCTGGAAGAGAAGAATCTAGTGGTGAAAACCGCTCCTCAATCCGACACCAGACGCGCCCTCACGACTCAAAACAATCGGCGCTGTCCCACCTTAGCGGGTGATTCTTTCCAAGCGGTGGTTCCTCCAATGTAGCAGCTGTTCGTCCTCCTTTCTGGCCATCATTCTCAAGAGTTTCCAGTAGATATCTGTGGTCTTTAGCTCCCAGATCATAAGCTAGTCAGAAATCTATTTGGCGAAAAGGTATTATCTAAAACTATAGATCCTAATCAAAGTTTTGGTTTTTTTTTTGAAAACCCTAATATGGATCGGTTCTTTTCATGATTCTTCATCGTCTTTTCCGTTTTTAAAACCATAACCAAACCGATCCTCTTTCTTCTTGTCAAAATCCTAATTGGTTTTATTTTTCCTAATCGGCTTTATCATATAAAACCTAAACCCTAATGCTTTGTTCAAATCCTAAACCGATCGGTGCACCTCTGATAAAACCCTATACCGATCGATCCACCTAAACCGTTTATAAACCGATAAATTCTAATCCTAAATCGATAGGGTTTAAGTTTAAACCGATCGGTTTTTCCTAATAAAAAAAATTAAACCCTACCAAATCCGTTTAGTTTAATCCCTTAACCGATTAATAACCCTAATAACCGGTTTCCAAAATTAAATCTAATTTAACCGGTTTTGTTGTTTAATCGATCAATCCGATCGGTTTAAGCTTAATCGGTTAATTTTAAATTAGTTTCCAAAATCAATCTCTAGATTTTTTTTTTTTAAAAAATGGTTAAGAGCTAAACCAACGTTTATCTATTAGAGCTAAATTTGGAAACCCTAGTAAACCGGCTAGGTTATAAACCCTAAGGTTCGATTTTAGAGTTCCCTTATATAGCAAGTTTCCTAAAATAGCAAGTTTCTTGAAATGGAAAGTTTTCCCAAGAATACCTTAAATCCCTTATTCCAATGACCATAGTCTCATACTATTGATTATTTAACATAAATTATTATATGTTTCAGATGTCAAACATTCAGAAGGTCGAATATGAGGCACTCACTGTCTCCGGAGATAACTACCTCAAATGGGCCCTTGACACCAAGATCTACCTCAACTCAAAAAGTCTGGGTGAATGCATCAAAGATCCCAACACCGCGACTCAAACAGAACGGTACTCGGTGATATTTATTATCCGCCATCACCTCGCTGAGTCTCTCAAGCAACAATACCTCACTCTTGAGGATCCACTCGAACTTTGGGTGGCACTGAAAAAGCGATATGACCATCAGAAAACGGTCATACTGCCCCAAGCCAAGTTCGACTGGAAGAACCTACGGTTCGAAGATTTCAAATCCGTCGAAGAATTCAATTCCGAACTCTTTCGGATAGTTGCACTCATAAAACTATGTGGCGAGGAGGTCACTGATAAGGATATGCTAGAGAAAATTAACATTCTCTACTTTTGGCACTCCCAATGTTGTTCTCCAACAACAATACCGTGCCATGAATCATAACACCTATGAGGATTTGATATCTTGCTTACTGCTTGCTGAGAAGAACAATCAGCTTCTGTTGAGGAACAATGCTATGCGGCCTCCATGATCAGCCCCATTGCCAGAAGGAACCAGAAAAGAGTCCAACTTCGTCCAACGTAACAG